>NC_056719.1:970338-1170338 GCF_018831695.1 Puntigrus tetrazona
AAGAATCTAACCAAAAGATCAGATAATGTGGACCGTTTAAGAGCTGACTCGGACTGTCAACTGATAATGTTTGGGTTCATAAATAGTTTGTGCAGCTGTGTACTTTGATTTGGGAACAATTCATCTTTTATTTTTTAAACGTGACATTTCTTGGACGATTTCAGTGTAAACGCGTCAATTGTGATGCATTATTTATAACGCATTACAAATTACATGCAATTAAAGAAAGAAAAAAAAAGAAATATATTGAACAAGTCAATAACCCGACTGCTTTTATGACGCCTTTCGTCATTCACTTATTCACATTCATTATTGACAGAACAGCCCAAAATATTCGTTAGACATTTCCTTTTGTGTGGCGCGAGGTTAAATAAAGGTTTAGACTGACATGAGAGCCAGTGAATGAATGCTGGGCTGTATCTATAAATGTTCAACTAAACAAAAGCACTCGCTGAAGATTGATCTCGGCACACTTCCAAAGAATAGGACGCGCGCTATAAACTATTAGTCCCTCACTAATAGTAGGTTAAAGCATGCTGGGGCTTGCGAGGATGACAGCGAGCATTGTCTATTGACTCGATATTCCCTCGGGGGCATGTCTGAGAACGATTTCAAACAGGCTTTTGTCTGTTTCTAATACATAAAGACGTCAAATTGGCTCATTTTCGCAACTCTAAAATCCTGCCAGGAAGAAAAACTGCCTTGTAAAACAGTCAATGCCATTGTCTAGTCATAAAAGATCTTAGATGTAATGGTAAGAAAGTTTCATTGCTCTAATTTGTCTACAAATCACTTTAAACTTTAAATATACAAGTGTTGCAACAGAATGGCCGCTTCTTTTTAAAATTATTATTATTAAAACTGTATGCTTTGCAAACTGGACGCATACCGAGTGCAGAACAATATCAGTAATACATGATATATTTCAAACGATGTGACGTAATGCGGTCTGATCTCCACAGAGATCATGCAATAAATGATTACATAACTTGACAATAAATTTTCATCTCAAAAACACAATACAACGGCCACTAGACTGAATGGAAACCTAATGAAAAGTTGGTTCACCCATGTTCATAATATAACCATCGTCTCCTTTGTAATATTTCACTTCTTTTAAAGCAATTTAAAGAGAGAGAACCGTTGCAAAAGTTCACATATATACAAATCACAGCCGACAACTAACTCCCCTCGGTCTCGTGGGATATGAATGAGCAATGCTGAACAATGGAGAGCATCTTTTTCAGCAGCGTTGTGGCGGATGTGCGCCTGCGCAGGTGTGTCGCTGCGGCTGCTCACCTGTGCGGAATCCTCTAGCACGCTCAGGCGGAACCGGCCTCTCTTCACCTCCATCTCCATCGCGGATCCACGGGCCACGGTGGCTCTGGAAGTTTGGTTTCTGCAGAACATGACTGCTGTGGGTTAAAAATCACAACTCAAGCGACCAACCAAAGCGTTAAAACAAGCACGGACCCCGTCCCGAATGCTTAAATATGTCTGATAATAAAAGCGCCATTAGTATAAAATCCTAGTGGACATGTTGCAGCAACTATGGATAAATAGGGTGTGTTTTTCCCCCGAGTTCGTGGTATGGGTGGCGCTTGAAGTTTTGAACGCTCGCCGAAACAGCGCCACCATTATTGTGATTTAGTGAACATAACTTCGGCAGGCTGTTCAGTGTTATCCCATCGCGCAAAAGGTTTGATTCCGCAAGGGCGCGCATAACGTTATCGGTTTATTAAACGAATCACCCCTTCGGACGTATCCATATTTTAGCGAGGAAATCGGATCGTTGGAAACATCTGCAACTTAAACCTTATTATATGTTGATTCTAATAATTATGCGGATTAACAACTGACATCTACAAATCGAAACAAGTAATCTCATTAAAAAAAAAAAAAAAATCCTCACGCTGTAAATACGGCCCTTTCTGATCTGCGCTGACAAAAGTAACAGGAACCACGTGTTAATGACGTAAACGAGAGGCTTCGCGCTTAAAGATGACACACAGAAACTTTAATTATACAATTACATTTAAAACACAAAGTTACAAATCGAAATAGAAGACTATTAACTCCGTTTGCTTTAAACCAAAAAGAAAGTCCGTTACGTGTTACATTTAAAGGGGCCGTTCCTCAAAAATAAATATTGTGACATTACATTATGTTTCCCTCATGTCGTTCCAAACCTGTAACGTTAAGATCATCGCTCATCGTCGAAACACACATTAAAGTATTTTTTTTTAAATCTAAGAGCTCTCCCTGCATAGACAGAAATGCTTAAAAAGTTGGTAATGGTGAAAACAAAATTAAAATAGTTAATGTGTGTAGTCAATGTGCATTTTTCTGCTTATAAACAAGAGGGTGAGTAATTAATGACAGCGTTGTCATTTTTTAGGTGAACCATCCCTTTAATTCCAAGTAATATTTCTGCACAATTAAAGCATGCTATTCATTCACAAGGTAGCTTCAAAATAAACGAGACTATTAATGAGACTATTTTTATTTTATGAATATAATTATCAAATTTGTAATTTCTAAATTTAAATTATTTCTCATATTCAGACATGAAAATTGTTTAAAATGCAACTTTTACAACATTTTTATTAACATATTTACAGATACATACAAGAGAAACATTTGCATACAAATATGAAAAACATATGAACAGCATAACACTAACATAAAACAAAGATTTACCTTTGCGACTAAAAGCTGAATATAAAAATGCTACAAATAATGCGGAGTAAGGCTAAAATACAACACACAGACAGCATTGAGCCACACAGACCGTGCTTATTTAAAATGGAGGTTTGTTTCAAAGCTGCTCTTTAAAAAATAAATTAGGAAGAAGTCGCTTTCAAAAAAGCATACAAAAATGTTGTTTTATGAATTAGCAAGGCCTTAAAGAGAAATAAACATGTTTCTTATTCATAACTGAAAAATAAAATGCACAAGGTAGAGAACAACAACAAAAATAATCAGTTAGGCTCAGATCAGACTAAGTATAATACAACTTTACATAAGAAAAGAATAAAACAGTATCAAAAACAACTGAATTAATACTTATTTATCCTTAAATAAAATTATAATAACATAAAAGACATTATGTCAACTGTTACTGAGGTACGTTTTCGCTGCATCTCTTCAGGTGTGGTTCTTCTTGATAAAAGTGTCCTGGGAAAAACTGCAAATATTCACACGTCTATACACCCGACTTATGTCGAATTGAATTTCTGTTTAGTTGTGACTGGTTCGTTATTCCAACCACTGGCCTTAATCCATGTCTTCTAGTTCATCAACCTCAGTAAAGATGTCACTGAAGAAGTACTTGGAGACACTTGTGGGTTCTTCTTCTGAGTTCTGCTGAGTAGAGAAAGATCAAATCCAGTTTTATTATTACAAATATAGAAAGTGACCACAAAAGTACTGAAATGTCTGACCGTTTGATACCTGGACGACAGACGCAGTGCTGGAAGCAGGGGTCGGTGAGGGTTGCTTTACTTCAGAGTTGGTTGCGGTGGTAACAGGACCAGCTGCTATACGTTTTCTCTCAGGACGTGCGGTGTTGACTGCTGGTTTTGGGGGGCCTGGTTTGGCCCCTCGATGAGCCGCTGGGGGCCCTTGTGTGCTCTTAGATGAAATGAAGGACAGGAACCCTTTGGGTCTTCTGCCAGGTCTATTGGAAAACATCCAAATGAACAAAAATGGATCATAACATCTAATATCAAAGCCAATACGCTCTTTGGAGAGTGTGCACTAAAATTTGGTGACATTAAGCCTTTTTAGAAGGATTTTTTTTTTTCCAAGATGCAGGTCCGAGTTATTTTCTCTAAAGAATCACATTTAGCTTTAAACACAAAATGTAGAGCCACCCACCTTGTAAGCGGTCCACTCGTGGCAATAGGAGCGATTTGACTGACACCTTTCGAGTCCGATCCGCTAGCCAACCCAACTGTCTCTTTGCCTGAGAGGTCCACTTTTCCCATGATGCCCTGGGAGGAACCCTCCTGGACAGACTCTCCAGAGAGAGGTGAAGGAGTATTATCGCTAGTCACAGAAAGGTCTGTAGAGATGTCAGAGATGGTGGCTGATATCGAGTCGCCCGTTGATGAAATGGCAGCGGGTAAAGTTTGCTCCGGCACTGATTTCGTCTCTCGTATTGAAATTGGTAATGAGGTAGTCTGTTTAGAGACTGCTGTGTCCTCTTTAGCATCACTGTCTCGAACGCTCCTCCGTGAAAGGGGGATGGGTTTAACTTGCAGTTTTGCTAAACAGAAGAAAGTGTGTTAAATCAAAAACACGCTTTAAGTTACAAAACATTCTTTGTAAAATGCTTTTCTTCTGAACTCCACACACAACAAGACAACTGTATCGGTAATAATCTGAAATGCTATATTAGTATGATTTCTAAAGGACACTGAAGACTGGAGTAATGATGCTGAAAATTCAACTTTGCATCACAAGAATATATGAAATTAAAATAGATAACAGTTATTGTAAATTATAAATCATATTTTAAAATAGTGCATTTTTACTGTACTTAATGTGCATAAGAGACTCATTTTGAAAACGTAAAACTTACTGATAAAAAAACCTTTGAGTGCTCCCTTACCTCTCCTGGTTCTCTCAGGTATTTTTCTTTTCTCATCATCAGTCCCCTCTGCCCCAAGGCTTTCCAATCTTTCCTCTACGAACACATAAAGAAACTGGGTTATAGGTAGTGCGATGCATTAAAAATGAGCATATATGGTACAGATTTGACATCTGTTAAAAACGGGCTGGAAATGTTCTCACCGTGATGTTCTGCCTGACTCTCATTTTTGGTAATCTAGAAAGGAAATGATCTCATTATTAGTCACATGTCAGAATTCAATCAAGCATTTATGATGCTTAAAGTCAAGACGCATGTTTTACCCCCGAAAAGGTTGCCATCTTGAGTTTCAATTCTCCTTTCCTTGATTTGCCCCCGTCTCCCTGTTCACTTTTCTTTCCCTCATCCTCTGACACAGGAACTAAAGCATCTGTGATCAGAAGGTGAGATACCTCCCTGCTCTCACTAGCACTGAAATTAAGAGGAATGGGGAAATATAATCAAGCGCAACGGGTAGAAAATGGAAACATTTGCTAGTAAGACTTAAAACTGCATTTATTTGGATAACAAATTCTCAACAGGCCAAACCATTCTTATAACGTTCTACTAATGTTTATTTAGCTCTCTCCAAGTGTTTATGGCATCAGATAAGAGTTTAAAGCAAAGGCACCTTTGACCATGAGAATGTGACTCAGGCGTTGCTGCAGGTGGGAGGAGCTCTGTCTGAAACCCCACCTTCTCATCTAAAGTGGGTGGGATTTCTGTGAGAGACAGTATAAAAACAGGTTCCTCAGGCGTCAGACACATGTCTTCTGATTCACATTCAGGATGATTCACAGAGTTGCCTTCACAAAATTCCTCGGGATTAACTGTAATGTTCTCATCCAGCATGACCAGAGTTTTCTGACTCGACGCGGTTTCAGAGACAACAGGCGGGGTGACATCTTTAACCGTCTGAATTACAGAGACATTACATAAAACATTTATTATTTATTGCAATAATTCCACCTATTGAGCATTAAAAAAATGCATTTAACACAAGTTTAACAGATATTTTACCTCTGCTGAGTCAATGCTCGATGCCCCCTCTTGGTGAGCTGTACTTTTGGATGCATCAAGTTCTGTGGTAACTACAGCATCATCTTCAGGACTTTTAGTGATCATGGAAGGCTGAGCAGCAGATGACTTCTCATTTAATACTGCAAGAAAAACATATTTGATTCTGTCTTAAATGAGTTTGATAAATGATTAACTTATACGTTGACAATAAAGCACAGTTACACACAATATTACACAAAATTCTTTGAAGACTGGATGATAACAAACATTTTAAAATACGGAAAAAAATAATTTATACAAGGACTAACGCAGACTTAAAAGTTTTACATTTTCAGATTGAAATTGTTATTATTGTTGTGATTACTATTATGAGTATTAATATTTAAACAAGCATATAAATTAAACAAAAATAATATTACAATAATAAATTAATTTAAAAATAAACATTTTATTAAATGCTTTTTTAAATTATTTGAACAATAGTATAAATAAAAAAGTAACATTTTCTTAAATATTTTTTAATCCTATATGTTTCATAATTAAATGTTGTTTTTGTTGCATCAATGAATCCCATTTCAACTAAATCAACTATATATATATATATATACAAATATATATATATATATATATATATATATATATATATATATATATATATATATATATATATATATATATATATATATATATATATATAATATATATATATAATATATAAATATTAAAATAATATTTAAAAACATAACTGTGGTTGTTACCTAGTGTGGATGACGTTTCACTGCTTTGTGTCAGTGAGCGTCTGGATGTCTGAGCCAGGTTTGGTTTAGGTTTGGGTCCGCGGTACCTCCTGACAGGTTTAGAGGGCTCAGCTGACGAGGTCTGAATATCCTTCACACTGAACAACAACATACAGACATTGTTTAGACAAATACTAAATCATTGCCGTTGAAGGCGTTGGGTTTAGATATTCAAGGAACCATTAATATGTAAACGATATTTATTCATTTAAAAAAAGTTCATTTAAAAAAAAGATGAAACACTGACTAACATTATGAGAGAAAAACTAAACAAATGGGCCCTATACCAATTTTAATACCTTTTAGTCAGCTGTGGTTCTGATCTCTCTCCTTGTTCTTTTATATTTTCTTCTGTGATTATATCATCACCATTCTTTCTCTTCAGAGATGATACAGATCCGTTATCTTCTTTAATCAGTCTTTCAGATGATGTATCTGGCTGTAGTATCTCAGGGTGGATGGTAGAGGAGTCTGGCAGACGATCCACAAGAACACAGTCTTCTTGCATTGCATTTTTATCCTGTTCTGTGGAAGATGGACCCTTAGAGATCCCCAAAGATCCTGTGACAAGTTCTGAAGAGATCTGTTGCTGTGGAGCTTGTCTGGTTCTGAAACTTTGACCAATATTGGGCTTGGGCTTGGAGAATCGACCTCTTTTGCTTGGTGGAACCTGTGACTCGTGTTGAATGGGAGCCAGATGAGCATCAGTTGTCTGCGATTTGATTGGTTCTTCTTTCTGGGTGGGGGTTTCTTCAGCGGGGGGCTCTGGAATAGGAGTTTCACAGCTCAAAAATTCACCTTTTGTCTCTGAATCGCAGCTTACAAAAGAAGAGGACATGATGGCTGTTTCTGTGATGACTTCCTCATGGATGACCTCTTCATGTACAATGCTTGACTGTTCAACAATATCGTTTCCACCTGAAAAAGATTTTGATCAATCAATCATCTTGATTGGATTTGAAGGAGGAAGCTACCCCTAACCCTAACCGAAGGAAATTGGAGGGTTGAACTATAAAGTTATTCTTACTTGTACAGGGCATTTCTGATGTCTGGATCATCTGAGCCGAGTTCCCGATAGTCAAAAGAGTCTGAGCGGCTTCATTGTTGATCTCTTTACATACTGAAAGATAGATGTAGACATAAAGTGGTGGGTGATATAAGCAAAATATAAATCAGAAAATATTCTTAAAAGATATACACACATTATACATTTATTTATTATTATCTAGTGTAATATAGTGTAGGACCAACACTATTTATTAATTAAAATAATAATGTAACAGTCTTCTATCAATGTATTTTTTCATAATTTGAACATTAAAATTAATTTAAATGAAACACAATTATCATAAATAAATATTTTCTCAAATCCAAACATATATTATTATTATTATTATTAACAATTTTATTATTACAAATTATGAAAATGGTAATTAAATTATTATTATTTTATTTATTTAATTTTTGGTTTTTTTATAGAAAACTGCCTTCCATCTGTGTATTTTTGCCCAATTCAATGTTGGAATATAAAATTTCAATGAATACTGGAGACCTTTTTGACTACATATATTAAATAGACACATATACATGGTTAATCCATATAAAAAGTTCTCTCAGTGGCAGTTCTCTTACATCTTGTCAGTTTTTATGAAAGTTTGAGGGAGTTTTATCTTACCCTCCATGTGGTCTGGGTCAAGAAACTCTATGACATCCTTCAAAACAAATCAAACACAGATTAGTACCAACTGCAAAAACATTACAATTCCAAAGTGTAGAGACTAAATTCAATTTCACTGCAGATTACAAGACAAAGAAAATGCATGTGCATTCATGATACACTGCAGAACTACCAATGAGTAAACAGAGGACGCGTCAGATGTGACAAGGGACAGAGATGATGTTGGTGAGACTTACAACAAGAAGGTCCAACTGATGTTCACAAGGGACAGGGCCAGCAGGCACCGTGGAATGATCACAGGACATAGCATTCTGGGATGCACCCAAGATATCAGGCACATTCACAGAAATGTCCAACTGGCAGACAATGTGAATGAATCACGAAAAAGAGGAACGAACAATGAAAGGTGGTGAGGTTATATGACATGATATGCGGCAAAACAAAAATAAACTCACTTTTTAAAAAAAAACAACAAGCACACTGATGGCAACAATATGTGATAAAGGTGGTCCCACTAGTGTCCTTTCTGTTATGATAATACATGAACATACCTCTTCCATGGTTTCTACCACTTCTGAATTAACAGGAGGTAGAGGCCGTAGACTGAATGGCACAAAAGCCTGGTTTTCCTCTTCAGGATTTGAAGGAAAGTCTTCCTGGCTCAGGACAGACTCTTCTAATTTCTCTTCTTCCTCCTCCTCATCCCCGTCTTCAGTTCCAGAGGCCAGTAAGGTCACCAGTCTAGATTTTCCCCTCCTAGGCATGCCCTGTTTCAACCTGGGACCTGGTTTTAACTTAGCTCTACGGCCAGGTGCCTTAGCGTCCTGACCACGAACGTTGGAAGACACAGGAAGATCAGAGAGCTCTTCCTCATCATCCTCTGCCGCTGCCTGTATTACATGCTGAGAGAGCTTAGGGATCCTTCCTGACCTAAATAAATGAGAAATGATCATTTGCATGGCAGCCAAATCCAAAATCACAGAATAATGCCAAAAAGATAACAATCATCAAAAAGAAAAATAAATGAATTCAAACATCAATCATACTTATCACATAATTCTGGATCTATTCTCAATTGAATCTGCATTGCATTTAAAACTATTTAAAATAAAGTATGGCAATAGAAGTAAAGCTGCAACAAAATAAAATATTAGTCATCAAATAAAAAACAAAGGCAAAGCAGAGTTTCAGTTAAAGTGCAGATATTACTAAAACTAAAAATAAATTGTTTAAATAATTGTTTAAATAAATTTTTAAAAATCCATAAAATTGTTCAAACTAAAACAAACATTAATTAAAAATAAAATCACTACCCACTTACACTTACCTGGTTGGTTTATTGAATATCTGTTCTTGTACAGCACTCAGGTCAGGTTCTTCCTCTAAATCGTCCAATTCAAGGAGAACTGCAGACTGCTTCTTCTCTTTTATAGGCACCTGCAAAAGAGCAAATTGATACAAATTGTTAGATAAAACTTACTTTGTAAAGTAATACACTTATACACATAAAACTATCGCATTAAAGAGAAAACGTCACCTTGGGGGACTTGTCCATTGTACTCTGCTCACCAGCTGAGGTCCCGTTCTCTTTGCCTTTGTGCACAGGGCGCCTGTTCCCCCATCTGCAGCTGAGGTCTGGGACAGGTCTCTGAGGTCGACCTTTCAGCTGAGCCGGTTTAATAGCAGGACTATTGTATCTACTGGAAAAAGTTTCATTTTCAGCCCCCAAATCTAATAATATTCTACGTTATTCTCCTTTTTTTAAAATTAAAGACAATGAATCATGGTTTTCACAAAACAGCGACAATAATAAAAACATTATTTTGCCAACGAAAACTCAGTGTAGATCCATGCAATTTTAAAATATATTAAAACATAATATTGTGAAATAATATTTCACAATATTGTTTTTCTGTATTTTTAGAAAATAGCTTAGATGATCATGAAAGAGACTTCTTTCAAAGACATAAAAAATATAATCAACCCAAAAAGTTTGAAAAGTAGTGTACATTTAAATGCACCTTTAGATTAAATAAAGTGAGAACCTTGGATTAATTCATACCTGTCATCTTGTGAATGGCCATCAGAAGTAAGATTTTCATAGTCCTCAGCTTTATCTATTTCAGCTACAAAAGTGAAATAAATAATAATAATAATAATAATAATAAAATTTCAATAAAACATAGCAAAGTTTCATTAGGCATAGGCTGTGATTTTTTATTCATCTCAACTTTTACAAGACTGTTGTTCCTTGCATACCCTCTCCATTTGTCCTCTTGATTCTCCTGTCTGGAGTATTCGTCGTCCCTCTTCTTCTGCGTTTCTTTGGAGTGGTATCACTTCCTCCATCATTTGAGAGGTCCTCATTCTCCTTTTCTCCAGCCACCACATCGCTGTCCGAATCTGATGAAGACTCCATTTCCTTCCTTTTAGCTGCTGCATCAGAAAATAGTGCAGTTGTCCATGAGAATTTGCTCAAAAATCTGAATCATAAACATGTGGACAAACTCGACTTAAAAAAAAACTGACCTCTCACATTCCTTTGGACTCTCCTCTGTGCTTTAGCCAACTTGACAAGCTCTTTGTTTTTGTTTTTCTTATTTTCCTCCTTTTTTAAGATCTGCTCCATTAATTTTTTGAAGAAATCTAGATCCAAACGCCGTTTCTCCTCTGAAAACATACATCAGTTTAATTCATTTTCAACCAAATCTCTTCAAACATAATTTAATAAGGAGCCAATTTCATTTGTAAAAATGAAAGATGTAAAAGGTCACTTACTGAAAGCTTTATCTATTCTCCATGAGTTATTTCTTTCCTCTTTCTTGAACTTGTTCTAGAGAAATAAAAAGACAAAAAAAGAAGACGATAATACGGTGAGCTTTTATTTTGCACCAACAAATTAGCATATTTGAATCATTTCTGAAGGATCAACATGTGATACTGAAGACTGAAAGTAATGATGCTGGAAATTCAGCGTATCATCACAGAAATATATATATATATATATATATATATATATATATATATATATATATATATATATATATATATATATATATATATATATATATTAAATTTAGCATAAGATACTTAATTCAAAAACATAAACTTTTTTTTTTTTTTTTTTTTTACAAAATCCAAAGTTTTAAACAAAAGTGTAGATAACGAAATCAAGTGCTATATCAAGCGTGATTGTTTAGAGCACAAAACACAAAGATATTGTGAGCACCTTAATCTCTATTCGACCACGGTGTGGAAACAGCTGACCAATCATGGAGAAGTCTGTTCCCACCATGCTGATGGCCAAGTAAAACATTTCAGTCTCTGGAATAGTCAAAGAAAGAATCCCACATAAATGAAATGTGCAACACACTTTGGATTAAGAGATGCATTTTGACTTGACTTCTGACCTCCATTGGACCAGGGTTTAGTGTAGGTGCCCTTTCTAAAGCTGGAGTAGGTGGTGGTAGAGCCACGTTCAAATATGGGATCTCGGTCTTCTGCCGGATTGGGTCCTTTTGCCCTTGACACCTGGACTGTTAAACTACACACACAACAAAATAAAAGCTGTTTAATAGTGGAAGTTCACCTTCTCTAGGTATTCTCTAGGTACTACATTTCTCGGCAGCACAGCTGGAAAAAGTGCCTCTGACCTCTCCTCGTCTATAATCAGAGAGCCGTCCTCCGCTACCTTCACCCTGGGCACCAGAAGAGGCTCTTCCTCTTCCGGCTGCGTTTCTTCCATTCTTTCCTCGTCTTCTTCATTACCAACATCTTCTACAACTGTCTCCTGAACTGTTGGAGCAGCTGGAGTCTTAGAAGACCTGAAGACAAAATCATAATTCTAAACCATAAACGAAATAACTATATCTAATAGTGGCATCAATGTAACAGACAAGAGTGATCAGGCTTACGTTGGTGTAGGATAGTCATCTAATACTGTCTCTGATGATTTCTGCTCTTCTTCTGTGAACGACCTGTACAGAAAACCAAGACAGAACTTGATATAATTCAATGCATAGGAAAAGACTGTCGTGATAAAAGACTGTCACAGCATCGCAAACTTCTAAATGCACTTCTAAAACATAAAAGAATTAGCAACAGCACATACTTCATTGGGTTGGAATCAGGCAGGTAATAGATCAGCTCTCTCATGGTCATTTTGGTGTGGTCTTTGGGTGCCTTGCGTTCTTTGATTCCCATCTTGGGTTTCTTCTTGTCTTCCTAAATGTATACATTAATGGAAAGGTCAGAATTTCATTAAAAAACAACAAAAAAAGTATATATATATATATATATATATATATATATATATATATATATATATATATATATATATATATATATATATGATCCATCAGCACTTATTAAACTAAATTAAAATCCTATTTAAGCTGGGACTAAACTTATCTATACCAAGAATATTAAATGATCAGGATTCTATTTAATAAAAAATATACACTACTGTTGATATTTTGCTTACATTTTGAAAGAAATAATACATTTAGCATTAAATTGTTCAAAGGTGACAGTAGAGAAAGGTGACAATGTCACTAAAATATATTTTTAAATAAATTCTTTTAAAACTCTTTTAAATGTTCTATTAATTGAATCCTGATTTTTTTTTAAAAATCCCAAAAAATATAAAGTAACTGATTTTAACATTGATAATTATAAGTGGATCATGTCATATTGAAGACTAAAGTAATGGCTGATGAAAATTCAGCTTATAATCACAGGAATAAATTACTTTTATTTTTGATTAAATAAATGCAGGCTTTCTTGAACAAAAGAGACTTTGATCCTCTATTTAAATAACATTATTTACTACATCTTAATATTCCCACATGCAACATGCCTAGACCCAAACATGACTTGATTATTTTTGAGTATGATTTTATGGTTTATTCTTTATCCAGATTTTAAATATTCAGAACTAGTTGCCAGTGTTTGTTGACAGCTTTTCTGACATAAAAAATAGAGCACACCTAAATACTGAGATACAAATTCAAACAACAAATTAAAATAAAACACATACAGACCTTTTGTTTGTTCATTTCTTTTTTAAGAAGTTCCCGAAGTTTCCGTGCCTGAGCTAACCTGACTATGTCTGCTGGGTCGTTCAGAGATTTCAAGGACTTAAGGATCTTCGATGGTGTCTTAAGCTTATGAAGTCTTTCTCTTAAGAGATCCATTTGGTTCTGTCCCGGAGACAGCCCAGAATCACTCTCCTGTTGTACAACCACATCTTCCACAGCAGGAAGAGCTGGAGGGTTTTCATGAACCAATACGGTATCAGGTTGGAAAGTAACGAGGGGATGTTGAGACTCCCCTTGCTGGACAGTCAATGGCACAGGAAAATCCCCCAACCCCATTTCCTTTTGCATCTCTTGGTCATCCTGCTGTGGGGCTGCAGGCATGGACTGAACCTTAGCCTGTCTGCCTCCTCCAGAAGGTCTCCGTCTTCCAGGAAGCCTGGGGTTATGGACAGGTGCAGGTATCTGAAGGGAAGACTGCTCTGATGCAGTGGGGGTTGAGGTTTCAGGTTCACTGGGTGTTACTGGTTTTACAGGGGACTTGGACGGGGATTTAGGAGTTCTAGAAGAGGCTGGAGAGGATCGTGGTTTGGCCAGGTTGGGGAGAGCTGTGAAACGTTTCCTCCTCTGAGGCCCAGAAGTCGCAGAGGTGCTTGCTGAATCCTGGGCATCAGAACTTTTAGCTGCTGCATCCCTGTTATGAAGCAAATAATCAGTGATAAAATAGGCAACATCTTTTGCATGACATAATATTCCCAAACATTTTTTTAAGGAACAGACCATAAGCAGTTTGTGGTAAACTTCAAGCAACCTTTATCCTGTGGTGTGACTTTGTTTTACATATTTATGCAATATTAACATAAAAGTAAACATAACGTAAAATAAACGTAAATACAAAAAAAAAAAAAAAAAACCTTTCCTGATGTCTGTATTCCAACTGCATGATTCTAAATAATAAATAGACAAAATGACTCTAATTAAATGTAGTCAGCTGTTTATTAAACAGAAAGTGTCACACTCACTCTTCACGTTTAGTGGTCTCCAACTGGTCACTAGAACAGCAGCTCTGAGACACTTCCTTATTGGACAGCTCCGAACTTGCTACAGGTGGGTCAGTGTTCAACTTATCAACTGTGACCTCTGACCCCTCAGATCGAGTGGAGTCAGCAGAAGCCTGGGGAGGCTGAACACTATCTACAGATGCATCTCGAGAGCCGGTCTGAACTCGCCCTGCGGGCTTTACATTGGGCCGAACACTGATTCTCGATCTGCGTATCATCGTTCTCTGAGGGAAAAGCACAGAGGATAAATATTATAAACTACATACATATACATTCACACATATATATCCATATGAGTACAGTACACTGTCATGCTAGTTAAAAGCCTTTCAAGGTGGTCGCTAATCCGATGTAATGTAATAGACTAATGTATATACACACACATGCATACATATGTGTGTGTGTTTCTTTAATTAACAATAACAAAACAGAAACATGTGACAACTACAGTGGCGTTTACAACATTTCTGTTTATTGCATCAACTCTTTCAAAAACATGTGCTACTTTAAATCACATTTTCATTTCTAACTTCGAAGCACTGATATATAGTTTACAGCTTCTCACAACAATTTTCTCTTACAGAGAAGTATTTCGATCTTCTACAAATTATTGTTTTTTTTCTCTTCCGACTGTCCAGTGAGAGGGTCCTGTCCAACAATGTCATTAACCTCGTTTGCTGGACGATTTATTAGAGCAACGTTGCTTTTTACCAAAACACAACGACACTAAAGCTGTGGCACCATCATAAACTTACTTTATTCGGTATTCCAGGGTGATTTTATATTAATAGCTTCAACGGCTCACGTCCTCCATGCTTGCTGTGGGTTACTGGGCATGCGCACTGTGAGGTGTCAGGCCCGGAACGAACGTTCCTTCTCCTGAGCTGCAATTCCACCCGGATGATTTTCACAAGCGGACACCTTCTTGTACATGCTGTTTACCAAGGCACTCTGTCAAAGAAATACGCAATTCAAAAGATGTTTTTTTCCTCATGCATAGGCGTAGAACAACAGTCGTTTTAAAATGGACCCGGTGATTACAAGCAATCCGGCTTCGTCAAGCACAGATGTGGGAGAAAGCCAGGATACAGCTGTTGTGTCAGGCAATACAGCAACACTGGCCCTGCCTGACACTAGTTTAGTGTGTGTTGAATACCCGGCCGTCGTCAACAATGTGGACACAATGCTAAAAAGCATTGGAGGCGAAGAGGGAGTGTCAAAGGTGGTTACATTCTGCTTTAAATTAAATAGATACACGGTTAAGAATGTGTTCAGTTAGACTGTTGTTGTCATGGAACAGTTACAGTGTTGATTTGTGGTTGAGCTTAGTCAAATATTTGTTTATTAGATTATTGTAAAGTAATTTATGCTCTTGTGAAATCACTTTCTTGTTTTAGAATATGCAATGAATTTAATTTGTTACTTAGGTGTATTCATTTATTGTATTTTTGTTTCACTTCATGTAATTAAGATTAACCATTTTAATATTGAACTTTTTAATAAAAAATAATGATGATCCTTCAAATTATTCTAATGAGCTGATCAAGACATATTTATTAATATTATTATTAATGCAAATAAAATGTTTGTATAGTCTTTTTTTTTTTACCTTTTTTATTTAGTACAATGTCTACAAGAACAGCGTTTATGTGAGATATTCATCTTTTCTATATTTCAATTTTAATTAATTGAATGCTTCCCATCTGAATAAATCTTTAAAAGAAAATTGCATCGACCTTAAATTGTAAACAGAAATGTCAATGTACACATGTTTACATGTGTGATTTTACCCTGAGATTTTTCCGAACAGACCTATGCAGATTCTTCTAAAAGACTTGAACTGCGTTTTCGGCCGAAGGATCCTTTCTGCCATCCTGCTTATGGGAACCGCTACTCCTCCACCAACCTGCTGCTCAGAGTGCGCCGCAGAACACGCAAAGGAAACAGTGCAGAAACCCAAATCAGCATGGAGATAGTGGGACTTATTGGGACCACATATAAATTTCAAGGTATAGATGTCTACCTAATAGTATTTAAAAAAATAAATAAACTAATTGTATTATTATTTTTACATTTTGATGTATGATTTCAAAAAGTTTTGCTCAGAAATTACTGGTAAATTTCACAAATAATTACAAAGAAGTATTTATTTATTAATTATTTTACTATACATGAACATTTTTACTGTTGCAACTCAACACAAAGTTTTGATTTCATGGGGTTTTAAACGAATAGTCCTGCAAAGGAAGTCATTCTGGTTAGGAATTACGTAAAAGTTCACATTCACTGGTGTGCTGTCTCTTTAACACACACTCTCACCTTCGATTCTTCAGGAATGGCTGACTTCCAGTACCTAGCGACTCACGTCGATCCAGATGGAAACCAGGCTTCTTTGTACGACAAAATAATTTTGCGCAAGCCCGAAAAGAAGGAATTCTACGACAATCCCGTGCCTCTTTTCATCCCTCCTCCTATTTTCTCTCGTCTGGACACGGCTGTGGATTATTATTATCGTCCAGATGTACTGCACAGGTAAGCTGGAGAAAGACTTGAATTCTCACACAAGTTATTTAGCCGCTAATGCAAATGATTTCAGGTTTGAGTTCAGTCGTATGTGTGCTTAGGTACTTTGTTGATTGCATTTCTTGGCTTCCCAATAAACAGCAGGGAGACCGCAATGCAGTCCGTTCTCCTTAAAGATCATCTTATTGCTCCCAATCGAGCTCGCCGTCCAAACAATGCCATTTTTATCAACTTTGATGACAAGACCATACCATCAGAACCTCTAGAAGCTGCAGTGGCCAGCTGGAAGAAGGTCTGTCTCCATGCTAATGATGCAAAGGCAGAGCAGCAACTCAGACAGGTTAGTAAAACGAACAAGCATGTTTTTATTTTAAATAAAAATATTTCATATTCCACTAAACATTTAAAAAAAACATGCATAAAAACCTTAGTGACAAACGTTTGAACAGTCGTCTTTATATATAGTCTGAGAGCGCAGGGAAACTTGTTTATATATTTCTCAATGCTTCGTGGGAGTGGACCATAGCATCTAGGTGAAAGTATAAAAACTATAAACTGCATTTTAAAATAGCTGTCTTGAGCAACTTTTGGATAAACATGGTGTAATGTTATGGGAAAATGCATCTTTATCTTATCCTAACCCCACCTGTGTCCCGAAGCTATTTCATTTGGGAAATACTGATTAATTTGATTTCGCCTCCGCAGCTTTTCGAGAAAAGGCCCATATGGTCTCGCAATGCAGTCAAGGCCAACATTAACATTCACCCTGAGAAAATGAAGCACCTCCTCCCGTATATGGCGTACTACATGGTGAGTAGAGGAAAGTTTATTAGACTTAAATTTGATGTTTCCTATCCCAGCTTATTGCATAATGGTTTCATGTGGCACTGTCAGCTTTTCTCAGTTTGTTAGTATGGCCTGTTGTAATAACGTTGGCTCAACCAAAGCTGTGTGTTTGGGGTGGACTACCCGTTGGTTTGGACTGAAGTCTAAAGTTTGGCTGGTTTTGGCTATCAACCCCTGCTAGTAGATTACGTAACTACACCTTTATGTTGCCAGAAAGTGTCTGACTTCATTGACGGCCATTAGTACCACGGTTGGCATGAAATCTTCACAGATAAGTTTATTTGATTAGTGACCTATTCTAGGCTTCAATTTAATTCAGTCCTAGATTTCCATGTGTATATACTATAAATACAATACTTTAAATTGTATATGGATACTGTAGATCGCTTAAATGTCACAATTTTGCATGCTTTGAGAACAAAAATGTCTGTGTCGAAAAATATTCTATTATTTATATCTTCTTTCACTGATATGGATTCACCTGGAACTACTTTATAACAAACCTTTATAATTTTTTTCTTATTTTGCATATACTACATACTAAGCCATACTTTTCTTATTATCGTTATTAGTATTATTATAGTGTTGGATATCTCAACCATTAGCAAAAACAAGTTTAAAACCAAAAAAAAACTACCACATACATACAAATCGCACTCTCATATGCACAACACCCGCAATTATAATGACATCATTTCAAATCAGTTGTCCTTTTTTTCAGCAGAAGCAGAACAACTATAAGAAAAAATATTTGATACATAGGCAAATCCTGAGGAAATGGTGCAGATGAAAAATATTTATGAAATGAAATGAGGATGACATATTAAAATTGCAACAACTGCTGGTTGCACAGAAAAAATAAAATAAAAAAACTACAATGAAAATATGTCAATAAGGACACACAAGGGATATCTCCCAGTCTTACATGAAAATATATTTTTATGTGTAGTTAACAGGGCCGTGGAGGAGTTTGTGGGTCAGGTTTGGATACGATCCTCGAAAAACTGCAGAAGCAAAAATCTACCAGGTTCTAGACTTCAGGATCCGCTATGGAATGAAACACGGTGAGCGATCACAAACACATTCATAACAACCCTAAATGTGAATTATTCCTGGACACTAACTTCTTATTGCTATGAAGAACTGTCCATTAGTTCACAGAACCCAATGTGAGTATGAATAACTAAATTTCCATCACCTATTTTTATGCGCATTTTGGAATATTGCATAAAAACCTTTGACGCATTGGATGGAAATAGTACTTGCAAATGTTTTATGTGATATTAAAGTCTTGCGCATAAGTAACATTTACATTTTTGGATGGAAACATACTGTAGTTACTGACAATACAACTAATTCCAGTTTTTTTTTTTTCTGTCTCGCTAGGATTTGGTGTCAATGACATGCCAGTGAAGCCCAAAAGAAGTGCTTATCATTACAGCCACCCAACCAGTATCAACAGGGCAGGTACACAGATGCAAATGTCCTGGCACACCACATTCCCTTAAAGTGAATATTCATATCTCCTTTATTTAGTTGCCACCCGCCCTCTGACCTTTAGAATCCTTGTGAAATTCACCATTCAAAGGTTTGGGGCCAGTACGTTTTTAAAAAGTGTTGCACCTCTGTTATTTATACTTAAATATGTTATTTATTCCTCAAAGATGAATTTCTTGACTTGGTCCTTCAGAAATCATTCTAAAATGCTGATTTGCTGCTCAAGAAGCCGTTCTTACTACTTTAAATGTCCCCTATTGTCACTTTAGATTAATTTAGCGCGTTCTTGCTAACCCTAAACTTTTAAATGCCTGTATAGTAAATTGCAAAAAAACAAAAGGATGTTCATAGTGGCGTATATTTGATTTCTTTAGTTCCTCAACCTGCTTGTGTGACTGACATCACTCAGGAAAGTGCTTCCTCTTCAGGACCCAAACCCGCCACTGCCAAGTACTTACTAAAGGTATTTACCTCAGTGTTTTATCACCGTGCATTTTGCCTTGAGTAACAGCTGACGTCTCTAGGGTTAAACTAATTTTGTGGGATGTTCTCTCCAGGACTCTGTCTACGTCTTCAGAGAGGGAATGCTTCCTCCATACCGCCAGATGTTTTACCAGCTGTGTGATCTGGATGTAGAAAAGTAAGAACTTGCCTCCTCATATTCATTTTTTCACTATACGACCTATCGTCCCACTCTTCCTGACTTTGCAGCTCTTCTTTTCCACTCTTTTTTTTTTAGAATAAAGAATATCATCCATAAGAATGATGGGAAAGAGGAAGTGTGTGATGAGAGGGATGGCTGGTGTGTGCCTCATACAGCCGACGAGCTCAGGAATATCATCTCTGGAATGATCCAACACCAGGTCCGAGCCAACCGGCCAGGTAAAATGAAATTCATAATGCATTGTTGCATATTATTAAATATAATGATCGCAAATGTTGCATTTATTTGTTGTTGTTTTGTTATTATTACTGTTGCAGCTTCATTCACAAAAAAGCCTGTAAGAACTAAATCCAAAACTGTTAACAATGAAGTGGAGGAGGAGGATGAAGATGATGAAGAAGATGATGATGATGAAGAGTACAAGCCCTCTGATGGGAGCGACAATGAAATGGAAACTGAGATTGCAGATTATTTGTAACTCGCCGTTAGTTTTGTCTGTGGCACTTATAAAGGATTCGCTGTGTTAATGTTAATGTAAAATATTATCCTGTTTGGATAATAAACATTTTGGAAACTGAATATTTTTTTAATTTTTATAAAACAGCATTATTATATATATATATATATATATATATATATATATATATATATATATACACATACATGTTAGTATATACATGTCTGTGTATATATATATATACATATTATATATATATATATACATGTGTTATATATATATATATATATATATATATATATACATGTGTATATATATATATATATATATATATATATATATATACATGTGTATATATATATATATATGTATATATATATACATGTATATATATATATATATATGTATATATGTATATATATATATATATATATATATATATATATATACATATATATATATATATATGTATATATATATACGTATATATATATATATATATATATATATATACATATATATATATATATATATATTATACATATATATATATATATATGTATATATACATATATATATATATATATATATATATATATATATATACATATATATATATATATATACATACATATATATATATATATATATATATATATATATATATATATATATATATATATATATATATATATATATATATATATATATATGTATATATATATATATATATATATATATATATGTATATATATATATATATATATGTATATATACATACATATATATATATATATATATGTACATACACACAAGCTTTTATATATTTACTACTGTTAAAAAGGGATAAGTTATGTTTTTATAATTAAAAAATCAAGGACGCATTATTTTGTATAATATTTGTAAAACATTTTCAACATTGATAATAATGGGAAAAGTGTCTTAAGTAGCAAATCAGCATATTACAATGATTTCTGAAGGATCATGTGATACTGAAGACTAGAGTAATGAAAATTCAGCTTTGCTGTCACTTTAAATAATAATATTTCACAATATTGCTGTTTTACTGTATGTTACAGCTTTATTATTAAATGCATTATTATTATTCTTTATTTGTAGTCATCTACTTCAAGGCACGTTTGTAGAGAAAGTAGATATTTTAGAAAATGAATCAATCAGAATAATTTTAGTGGATTGAGTTAATATCTTCAGAACTGCTTTAACAAAAGTCTTGGCACAAATATTTTTACCATTCATAAATACTTCTATGTAATGGAAAAATGTGTTTTACTCCCACACACACAAATTTTCCATGAGAGTTTAACACAACTGCACATATGTTGTCAAATTAATACAGGGGCTGTGTACTTTAAAGATATGGCTTTGGCGCACCTTGAAAAAGAGATATGATTTGGTTTGTTTATAAAAGCAGCAGAGCTGCCTTCAGTGCCACACTTACAGCGACTGATGAGGATGGCGATGCTGGGAGTTTTCATCTCTGTTGCCCTCATCCTGGGCACAGCAAATGCAGCTTCTGTAAGTCAGGATATGAATTGATTCAGATTGATTTATAACTGATGTGTATTTGTGGGGGGAAGAAAAAAAACATTGTATTTAACAGTTTCATAGTTCCAGGGCTCTACGATTGTTTTTTATAATATATATATATATATAGGAGCGCTTATTATTATGAGGATAATAATAATGTCAGACATTTGATGAGGATTAGAGGTGATTTGTAAATTGTTTTTTTTTTTTTTTATTAAAATGTAGTTTAATGTTTTAAATATAAAATTCGAATATAGGAATATTTAATTATTTAAAGTGCCTCTATTATGGATTTTTGAAAATGAAGTTTCATGCAGTGTGTAACAAAGCTCTAAGTGAATGAAAACATCCTGGAAAGATTTAAATCGGAAAGTGCACCGCGTATGAATTTATTGTTTCTCAAAAGAAAGAGTCGACTTTGAATCACTGAAATGAGTCGTTGTCATTGATATGCATTCCCATGCCGTTTTTATGCTGACGTCAACATGAAACATCAGCATATTGCCCGCCCGCTTGTTGATCTTATGGCGTTGTCTGAATGAAAATGGAAATTCATTCTTTGCCACTAGACACACTTTTGGAGCATTAAAATAGCTGTTTCCCCCAGTAAAGCTGCACTTCGTTCACAATTGCTGCTTTATCATTACAGACATGGTGAAATTAAAATGAGACTAATCTGACCAATCAATCGTTTGTGAGTTAGGGGAAAATATATGCATATTATAAGACAAGTAAAGTGTTTTTTTGACATTGCATGCATGTCAACCTGTTCTTGGGCACTCACAAAACCAAAATATGAATACCCATAATAGGGGCACTTTTGCTGCCAGTAGGTGACAGTAAGTCACTCATTTTATCGCTGAATCATTCATTCAATTGATTAATTTGAATGGCTAATTAATTCAGGAAGTTTCATTTAAAACATTTATTAATTAACTGTTGGTTTCAATAAATATCCCATTTGCAAACTCACTTTATCACTACAAGCTGTCACTCTCCTGAAGGTATCACAAACTCAGTTCCATTATGATCAACGCAGTTCTCTATACCCTTTTTATATAATGAGAGGATATATCCGTGATACATTATGCAATGTTGCAAGTATATTAGAAAACTCTGGTGCCCTGGTGACTGAAAGTACCAAAAAGAGATACAATTTTTGCAGAACATGGCTAAAATGCTAAATATGCTGTAATGGAATTTGTACCAAAAATGGACTGTGAATGTGTTGCAGTTGGGAGCTGTGCAAACCGAGGGAGGGATGGTACAGGGAAAAAGTCACAGCGTGGGACTCTTCCGCTATATGGACGTGTTCAAGGGAATCCCCTTCGCTGCTCCACCTGGCAGATTACAGAAACCTGTTCCTCACCCAGGCTGGGACGGTGAGCGACCTGTCTGTTTAAGTGTTTTCAGACACAGCTAGGGCTTAAATAAGTGAGTGTATTGACAATGTCTGCTGCTGACTTTACCTGCACAGGTGTTCTGAAAGCCAACGACTACAGCAAAAGGTGCTTGCAGCTCAATCTTCTCGCTACTGATGTCGTGGGAAGTGAAGACTGTCTCTACCTCAACATCTGGGTTCCTCAGGGCAGCACTGGTAATGCCAACTTCTTCTAATTCACAAGATAATATGAAAAGTAAATTAAAGGGATAATTCACAAAAAAAACAAAACAATCCTGTCATCAACTTTTGAGGAACAAAAAAAAGTTTTATCTATACAGCTGAAGTCAACTGGCTTCAATGTTGTTTGACAGTGTTTGTTGGGAGAATATTGGAGTTTGATTTGTGCACTAGACCTTTAAGAATAATTCATTTACAAATCTGATATCAAATGACTGAATTTATCCTGCGTTGCTTGACATCTTCTCCTTTGCAGTGTCTACCAATCTCCCTGTTATGGTGTTCATCTATGGTGGTGGCTTCCTGCTTGGTGGTGGTCAGGGTGCAAACTTCTTGGACAACTATCTGTACGACGGACAGGAGATCGCAGACAGAGGAAATGTCATTGTGGTGACATTCAACTACCGTGTCGGATCCATGGGATTCCTCAGCAGCGGAGATGCTGACGCACCTGGTAAGAAACTGTGTAAAATATTTCATTTGATTAAAAGTCCTATATATAATACATGCGGTAAAATAAGCAGAGCCTAAAAACACAGTACTAGGAGAAAGTATGAGATGAAGGGAAAACATTTTATTTTAATGGTTTTGTGGCCTAAGAAACATTTTAATTTACTCTTACTCTTAACTTTGTTTTGTGAGCTAACACAATTTCTCAGGAGAATGAAAATAAAAGGTTATTTTTTTCCTCCCAGCATGAAAAAATAAGAAAATTAAAGTTCAAAACAATGCACATATGGTGATGGAAATTATTTAAATGCCTGATAATATAGTTTAAGTTTTTTATGTGTTACATTTTGTGGAAAATCTTGCACTGAAAGTTTTTCTCCTGCTTCATAGTAATTCCATCACACAATAAATATATATAAATGTTCTCTTGATGTTCAAAACACTGAATGTCCTAACATTCAGAGAACATGATGAACAATCAAATAACTTTGAATTAAGTATCTTAATTCATAACTTTGTGAGAACCTTTCCCTGAGAGATGGATGGAGACCCCATACAAACTTTTGGTTCCAGCTGTATTCATGTATGAACTGATTGATTGTAGTATTTGAATGATGACCTGAGCATGTCCTGTTCGACAGGAAACTATGGTCTGTGGGATCAGCACGCCGCTATCTCCTGGGTACACAGAAACATCAGGAACTTTGGTGGCAATCCAGACAACATCACCCTTTTTGGGGAGTCAGCAGGAGCAGCCAGCGTCAACTTCCAGGTGCTGCATAAAGAAAAAATTAAAACCAATTACATTTTATTTTATAGTCTTTGTTGTTTTCGCACTAAATGTGAAGGCAACAGGTTTGCAAAAGGTTTCATTTATTACAATAAGGTTCTAATTTCTTTGTGTCCCATCTTGCACAGATTCTTTCCCCTAAAAACAAGGGCCTGATCCGCAGAGCTATCTCACAGAGTGGTGTTGCTCTCTGTCCCTGGGCTGTCAACAGAAATCCACGACAGTACGCTGAGGAGGTGAGCTTCACCTTCATGAATATCCCACAATACATACATACAGTACTGCCATTTGATATACAGTGTTCGCAAAATCCTTTGTAATTTGTTTACTCTCATTCCCAAACTTACACTTGCTAGTGTTTACTTAGTGAAGTCATCTGTTCTGTTTCACACACAGACTGACATTTCAATGTTTTTTTGTTAGTCAATGATTAATGTATAGATACCACAACTTGGTTTACGCCTACAATTTTTTTTAACTATATGACTTTCTAACTATATGGTTTAATTCTTTTTTGTACACATTTAGATTGCAAAAAAGGTAGGATGTCCTACTGATAGCGGGATGGCTGCCTGTCTGAGGAGGACAGATCCAAAGACCGTAACTCTTGCTGGGAATGTGAAGTTCAGTACATCTGCTTCTCGTAAGAAAATTTACTGGAGTGCATTTTTATGCATTTTGTGCATTTTTAGCCCTTGACATGTTTTTAACTCAATAGTTCAACAAATTTAAATTAATTTAAATTAATTAGATGAGTCTGCTCACATTTTAATTCAGCCAAACGAAATGAAACTCATTTTATTGCCTTAGTTTAATTAGTAAGTAAATGCAATACAAAGTCGAAATATGAAATCTGACCATCTTTTCTAGATCCCATTGTACACAATCTGGCTCTGTCGCCCGTCATTGATGGTGATTTCCTCCCCGACGAGCCTGAAACCCTTTTCGGGAATGCCGCTGACATTGATTACATCGCTGGACTCAATGACATGGACGGCCACATCTTTGCCACCCTTGACATCCCCTCTATCAACAACGCACTGGTGTCCACCCCTGTGTGAGTGTGCTACATCATCTGAATTTAAGGCTTTATGGTGTTAGCGTTAAAGCATCTATATGCTAGGGTACTATTAACACGAAAAATTATAGCAGACCTATACAGACTATTTTTCTGGCCACAGTATATTTACGCAGTCTGTAAGCAGTGCACTTAAGAAAAAACTTAACAAATACATGTTTCGACTTAAAAAACAACAACAACAGTACAACATTTAAGGGGATACTTCGCCAAAAACGTTATTCACCCTCAGGCCATCTTAAGTGTGACCTTTTCTTTCAGATGAATATGTTCAGAATTTTATTTAAAAATGTCTTACACTTTATAATTGCAGTGAATGGCGGTTGAGATTTTGAAGCCCAAAAAAGTGCATCCATCCATCATAAAAATTACTAAAGGCCTTCTGAAGCTGGAATGCCATGCTTTAGTGAATGTGTGTATGACAGTTAGTGGAAGTTAGATATTACGGTACATATTAAAAAAAAAAAATCTTGCACAAATGCATTGCTTTTCTTTAGAAGGCCTTCTTTTTTTGGCCCATTTTTTAAAACCATTTTCAAAACACACTATTCTTCAAATGTTTGCCATTGATAAAATATTTTTTGATGTTATTTTTGAATATATAGCTGCATTATAAGTCTATTCTGATCAATGGTATGCATTTTTGTTGAATAAAAGTATTGTTTTATTTTTTAAACATACAAATAACAAACATTTTCTTCATGGTCACAATTTCAAAATTGCTATTGATTTCAAACAGGGAGGAGGTCAGGACTCTCTCAATTGCCCTGTCTGAATCTAGAGGACCTGATGCTGGAATCGCAACTTATGAGGAGTACACCTTCAACTGGGGAAGCAAACCTAGTGATACGGACATTAAGAAAACGGTTGTGGACATGGAGACAGACTACATTTTTCTGGTGCCAACCCAAGCAACCCTGTACCTCCACTCTGACCATGCCAAGTAAGTTGATCTCATCTTCTTATTTACTTACCTCTAAAATAAAACTGAGCAGCAATATCTTTAAAAACCTTTTCTTCCCCATTAGATCTGGACGAACCTACTCGTACCTGTTCAATGAACCCTCTCGCATACCTGTCTTCCCACTCTGGATGGGTGCCGATCACGCTGATGACCTTCAGTATGTGTTTGGGAAGCCTTTCGCAACTCCTCTGGGCTACTTCCCTCGCCACCGGGACGTCGCTAAATACATGATTTCCTACTGGACCAATTTTGCTCAAACTGGGTATTAAAAGATAAAAATACTTACATTATTATAATACTGTATCCTATGCCACTTTAATGTGTAGGAACAACTTTGAATATAAGTATATATATATTCAATATTTATATATTTTTATATAATTCTATTTTTTTGTGTGTTTACTTTAATTTCAGCTGTGTATAGAATATATTTATTAGTTATGTTTTTAAAAAAGCTCTATATATATTTTTATTTTGGCTTATTATTATATTATTTATTTTAGTTTTTGTTGCTTTAGGACATGAAAGTACAGGATTTCGGTTAAAGTAATAGTTCGCCCAAAAATTTTAATAGACCCCCCTTTTTAAAGAAACTATTTCATCATTAAGACATTTTTTTACTTCAAATCTTTGTTGTAGAAGTATTCACTGGTAAACAAGTAATGTGAGGCAAACTCTCTAAAAAAAAAACTCATCTCACTTGAACGGTGAACCATTCCTTTAAGATTACTTTTATTACAAGTTACACATTTCTTATTTAACTATAATAACCGTATATGTAATTTCTAACTTTCCTTACTTTCTGTGTATCCTTCCTCTTCACAGTGACCCGAACAAAGGTGAGTCCAAGGTTCCTGTGACCTGGCCCGAGTTTGCCAGCAGTGGACATCAGTACCTGGTTATCAACAACAAGATGAACAGCAGCAGTGTGAAGCAGATGTTGAGAACACGTTTGGTTTATTACTGGACTACCGTCTTTGCCAGCTACCCTGGTGTCCAGAAGAACTGAGCGCTACCAACCCGACTAGAGAATCATGTAGCCAAGTGAATATGATGCAATAAAATATGTGATGATCAAAACAAACTGTCTGTGTTTTCTGTATTATCTTGCCATCAAAAGAATGCAATGCTGTTTTGTGCTCCAAACTACTAAGAGCAAGCTTACTGAAAATAACAAAACAGTTTCTATGATTTATGTAAGCTCACAAATCTCCACTACATTAATAGAGATATAGCGATATTGTGGATAAAAGTAGTCATCTAGGTTACAACGCTTGCCCCCAAAGGCAAGGTTTTACATTAATCCCTGTTCTAGGTGTATGATGGTAGGGGAAGCCCTAGGATGAGTTACGGGACTATAAATAGAGCGTGTGTGTACATATGTAGCTATGTATGTATGTAGCCTAAATGTTTGTTCTTTTTCTGAATACAATTTCAATTATTCATATAATTATTTACAAGTGAAAGAATTTGAAATTTGCATTTATTTTGCTTGAAAATGCAGTACTTTGATGAAAATGAACTGCTTTGATAAAACTACGTTTTAAGCATTTTTTGTCCAAAAAGTTGTATTTTTGATGAAACCTACGTGCATTCAAGTGATGATAAAACATGAAGATAGAAGATAGAATACAACTGATTTGTTATGTTCCTTTTTTGATATATGATATGCTCGTATATGAATAGCAGAAAATATTCTATAGGTCGTCAAATTTAGGTGAAAATCATCAAAAATGCTGGCGGGGGAAAGAGTTAACTGTGAAAGAGTTATGTGTTTAAGTGGGGTTGAGGGGAACCCCTGAAACTGATATAACTCTCCATTGAATGTTGTTGTTGGGTTTTTGGCCCAGATTCGGTTCAGGTGACTTTAAGAATAGAAACGCCTATTTGCATCCTGCCTGAGATCAAAGACTTTAAGATGAGTTTATACTTAAACTGAGATTTAAAAATCAATCCATCAAAGAAGTGTGACTATTAGTAATTTTGGCAGAATTGATTTCCTTTAAAATGGCACAAATATTTTTACCATTCATAAATATCTCTCCTATGTGATGAAAAAAATGTGTGTTGAGTCTACAAAAACTTCAAATGAACATCACACAAATTTTCCATGAGAGTTTACCACAGCTGTACACATGTTGCCCAGTTAATACAGGGACTGTGTACTTTTAAGATATGGTTTTGGCACACCTTCTAAGAGAGATATGATTTGGTCTGTGTATAAAAGCGGCAGAGCTGCCTTCAGTGCCACACTTGCAGCGACTGATGAGGATGGCGATGCTGGGAGTTTTCATCTCTGTTGCCCTCATCCTGGGCACAGCAAATGCAGCTTCTGTAAGTATTCTGTATGTTTAACAGTTCATTATGTTTAATAATGAAATTACTATGAAGTATTATATTACTAAATGAATCACCTAGAATGATATCTATTTTAACTTTTAACACAGAGCCTCTAAAGAGACGAAAATCACGAAATGGAATGATTTTGCATTTCTCGAGGAAACTTTTCATTCACAAAACTTTTGAGTTCATTGCGAGCGAATATGTATTTTTTCATGCCAAAGAGAACGTAACAGCATTGCGATATAACTTTTTACTCTCATCCGTACATCTCAGTTATTTAAACTTTTTTTAATAATAACTTTTTTAGCTAATAGCTAAAAGCATTTAGTAAACCAATTTAGCCAAAATTCTAAATAGGCTGTAATGCAGTTTCTACCAAAAACGGACTGAATGTGTTGCAGTTGGGAGCTGTGCAAACCGAGGGAGGGATGGTACAGGGAAAGAGTCGCACCGTGGGACTCTTCCGCTATATGGACGTGTTCAAGGGAATCCCCTTCGCTGCTCCACCTGGCAGATTACAGAAACCTGTTCCTCACCCAGGCTGGGACGGTGGGTAACCTGTCTGTTTAGATTCAACTACAGTAGTAAAGCCTCCCTACCAGCCAGGTCCGAACAATTATATACAAACAATTGTTTTTGTAAAAAGAGTGTAAAAAGCTTGATTTACAGATGCAGGTTTTCACAAAAACAATCGTATTATATTTGTTAAATAACATATAAGTATACTTTATTGCCTTCATTTTTTTAAATTATCTTTATATTTTTGCATTTTATATATATATATATATATATATATATATATATATATATATATATATATATATATATAATAAGACACTATGAATTAATGTAATCAGCCTAAACAAAAATTACACCGCAG
The DNA here is from genome assembly GCF_018831695.1 of Puntigrus tetrazona. Classification (NCBI taxonomy): domain Eukaryota; kingdom Metazoa; phylum Chordata; class Actinopteri; order Cypriniformes; family Cyprinidae; genus Puntigrus; species Puntigrus tetrazona. The sequence goes on from NC_056719.1 coordinate 1,000,225, forward strand.
AAGAAAAGCAAGCAGCTGAAATCAATGACATTTATTTGCATTTACATATACGTTTTAATGATACCGAAGTCTAACATGAATGCATGTAGCAAGATGCCTCACCTGGTGCAATGTGTTAGGCTACTTTTAATAGAATTTTGTCAGTGTTTGAACGTATTCGCTTAAATTGATTGTAAAGTTTAGAGTAAATTTAATACATTTTGTAAAAAAAAAAAGATTAAACCAGCTTCTTTTATTTTTAAGATATTATTTTTGTTATACTGTACTGATTCAAATTAGTAATCAGTAAGTGATTATTTAAGCGCTCTGCGCTCCTTCTGATATCTTCTCACGTTGCAGCGTTTCTGTCTCTGTCGGCTCCAGGGTCGCCATATTTGCATTTATTCACATGTGATTAAATTAGCTTTTCATATGGTGGCCTCTCATGATTTTGACAAACGCAGGACACTAAATGTTGTGCATCAGAGGGGTTTTTCATCTGATAAAGAAGTGCCGTGTACCTGTGTATACCCTTCACTGTTCATTAAATGAATAGCCTTTTTAAGTTTAACTGCAATTGATGTCTTTCAGTCCCCACGTTTAAGACCTCTTCAAACCATAAGACTTTCTTGTACTATTTAAGAACCGTCGACTTTCCTAATTTTGTAAAATGCCATTGAAAGTTTCATCTGGTAGTAGCGCTCTATCAGGTTTCAAATCTTAACCTTCTGTTTTGGATGTAGATCCGTGTGCATATGGAATGGCTGGACCTGGACTGAGGTCCACCTGTCAGTGACTAGATGGTTTAGATGTTTTCAGACACAGCTAGGGCTTAAATAAGTGAGTGTATTGACAATGTCTGCTGCTGACTTTACCTGCACAGGTGTTCTGAAAGCCAACGACTACAGCAAAAGGTGCTTGCAGCTCAATCTTCTCGCTACTGATGTCGTGGGAAGTGAAGACTGTCTCTACCTGAACATCTGGGTTCCTCAGGGCAGAACTGGTAACACTAACTTCCAATTCCAGTTCACTAGAAAAAAACAACAAAAACGTGTGGCTTGACATCTTCTCCCCTGCAGTGTCTACAAATCTCCCTGTTATGGTGTTCATATATGGTGGTGCCTTCCTGCTTGGTGGTGGTCAGGGTGCAAACTTCTTGAACAACTACCTGTACGACGGACAGGAGATCGCAGACAGAGGAAATGTCATTGTGGTGACATTCAACTACCGTGTCGGATCCATGGGATTCCTCAGCAGCGGAGATGCTGACGCACCTGGTAAGAAACTGTACAAATATTGCAAATAAATAAATTAATAACAATCTTCGTTAAAAAAATTAAATAACAAACGACAAGCATTTTTACTATTTTTCTCTGACATACAATAGACAAGTTAAATTAAAATAAAATGAAAACACTTATTTTTCAGTGTTTTGCTTTTTATTGCTAAATGTTTGTTAAAGGAGTGGTTATTGCGATTTCCCTTTTTTAACATTAATGCGTAAAGTTTCAGCTTAAACAATATTTGGAAAAGGTGCAACGCTGAAAGATCAATGCAAACAGATATCGTCTTTTAAAAAGAAGTTTAATGCCTACACAAAAGGCTTGCAGGGAAAACAATGAGTTACTTCCTGTGTTTGTTACATCACAAACTCAACTGCAGCAAAGGGGGCCATGAGAGAGAAAACTAAAGGTGCATGTAAAAATCTGTTTATATGTGAATCACAATTCTGTCTTCAAACAATTCTAATAGATTCGCAAGTTTCAAGCTTCTTTAAAAGTTGTGTGATGGAAATAATAAAATCTAAGTCTTCATTGTTTTGTGTGTTTTTTTAAGCAAACGCAAAGTTTCCTGGAAGTTTCTTGGAAATAACTAAAGAATAGTCTACACCTGTCCATTAAAATGGCTTTTAAATCAGCTTTCCAATTACTTGTGGAACGGTGGAGATGCTCTTGCTGTCGCTGTGGTTGATGTGTACACACATTCTTCCTGGAAAAGAGCCCAATACGGTGTCATACTTGAAAAACTTTCCATAGTGTACACAAAATAGCAACTTTCTTGACATTAAAAATGCAATGTTTTATATTTGTATTAAATAATAAAACAATAATACATATCTAACTCTGTGGAGTTTAACTGTACCATTAAATAAATATTGTCGTAATATTTTTTGCCATACTAGCAAGCAAGCAAGTGATATACATGATTACCACTGGAATAAAATCTCTGAATGAATCTCCTACTAAAATTACTGGAAAATATTTTCTAATATCATCAAGAAAACCTTGCCAGAATGTTCCCCGTGAGCTGAATGGAAGCTCCATTCAAACTTTTGGTTCCAGCTGTATTCATGTATGAACTGATTGATTGTAGTATTTGAATGACGACCTGAGCATGTCCTGTTCGACAGGAAACTATGGTCTGTGGGATCAGCACGCCGCTATCTCCTGGGTACACAGAAACATCAGGAACTTTGGTGGCAATCCAGACAACATCACCCTTTTTGGGGAGTCAGCAGGAGCAGCCAGCGTCAACTTCCAGGTGCTGCATGAAGAAAAAATTAAAACCTATTACATTTTATTTTATAGTCTTTGTTGTTTTCGCACTAAATGTGAAGGCAACAGGTTTGCCAATGGTTTCATTTATTACAATAAGGTTCTAATTTCTTTGTGTCCCATCTTGCACAGATTCTTTCCCCTAAAAACAAGGGCCTGATCCGCAGAGCTATCTCACAGAGTGGTGTTGCTCTCTGTCCCTGGGCTGTCAACAGAAATCCACGACAGTACGCTGAGGAGGTGAGCTTAATTTTAACTCATTATGAAACAGAATTTGTACACCGCGTACAAATATAGACATGACAGTGTGGTTTATGGCTACAATAAATGCAAATATAGTTATTTCTTTAAATTCTTTTTTGTACACATTTAGATTGCAAGAAAGGTAGGATGTCCTACTGATAGCGGGATGGCTGCCTGTCTGAGGAGGACAGATCCAAAGACCGTAACTCTTGCTGGGAATGTGAAGCTCAGTTCATCTCCTTCTCGTGAGAATATTCATTATGCATTTTTAGCCCTTTAAAACTGCTTAATACAATTAAATGTAATTTACAAATTTTTCACACCTGCATGAGTAGTCGCTCTTTTCTATGCAATTTTAAAGAATGATGAAGCCAGTATTTTCAGCAAATAAGTCAAACGAAGAAGGGGTTGAAACATTTATGGTTTTCTTTAAAACCATAAAAAATTCAATGCAAAGTCGAAATATGAAATCTGACTGTCTTTTCTAGATCCCATTGTACACAATCTGGCTCTGTCGCCCGTCATTGATGGTGATTTCCTCCCCGACGAGCCTGAAACCCTGTTTGGGAATGCCGCTGACATTGATTACATCGCTGGAGTCAATGACATGGACGGCCACATCTTTGCCACCCTTGACATCCCCTCTATCAACAACGCACTGGTGTCCACCGCTGTGTGAGTAAAGACAGTAATAAGTCACCTAGAATCAATTTGAGAATTCTAAAGGAATAAGTGAAATTCTAAAGTATAAAAAAACTAAATAAAAACACATGTGAAGTCATTTCATGGGCTTTTAATGGCCCAAACTTAAAACTGCTATTGATTTCAAACAGGGAGGAGGTCAGGACTCTCTCAATTGCCCTGTCTGAATCTAGAGGACTTGATGCTGGAATTGCAACTTATGACGAGTACACCGTCAACTGGGGAAGCAAACCTAGTGATAAGGACATTAAGAAAACGGTTGTGGACATGGAGACAGACTACATTTTTCTGGTGCCAACCCAAGCAGCCCTGTACCTCCACTCTGACCATGCCAAGTAAGCTGATCTCATTTTCTTATTTACTTATTTACTGATCTCTAAAATAAAACTAAGCCTTAATATCTTAAAAACCTTTTCTTCCCCATTAGATCTGGACGAACATACTCGTACCTGTTCACTGAACCCTCTCGCATACCTATCTTCCCACTCTGGATGGGTGCCGATCACGCTGATGACCTTCAGTATGTGTTTGGGAAGCCTTTCGCAACTCCTCTGGGCTACTTCCCTCGCCACCGGGACGTCGCTAAATACATGATTTCCTACTGGACCAATTTTGCTCAAACTGGGTATTTAAAGATTAACATATAATTACTAAAAAACTTCATCCTGTTCCACTTTAATGTGTAGGAACAACTGTGAAAATATTAGAGCAGTGGTTGTCAAATGGTTTGACCCTGGAACCCACATTTTCCCACGGTCATCAAGCTGTGACACACTTACCACATTATATTATATATATTACAGATATCTGACAGATATCAAGTGTAAACACTAGAAAATTACATTTTTTGTTGTTGATGTTGTTTCTTTGGCTGACCCAAACCACCAGTTGAGAAATACTATGATACTAGGCTTGTCTATTTTATTATATTTCAGATAAAGGAATAGTTCACGTAAAGACGAAACTTTACACTTAGGCCATACAAAATGTACATTAGTTTGTTTCTTCATCAGAACCGATTTGGAGAAATTTAGCATGATGATAGCTGTATGTCATTTCTAACTTTCCTTACTTTCTGTGTATTTTTCTTCTTCACAGTGACCCGAACAAAGGTGAGTCCAAGGTTCCTGTGACCTGGCCCGAGTTTGCCAGCAGTGGACATCAGTACCTGGATATCAACAACAAGATGAACAGCAACAGTGTGAAGCAGATGTTGAGAACACGTTTGGTTTATTACTGGACTACCGTCTTTGCCAGCTACCCTGGTGTCCAGAAGAACTGAGCACTACCAACCCGACTAGAGAATCATGTAGCCATTTTAGCAGTGAATACGATGCTAAGATTCATGCTAAGATTCTTGCAATAAACAAAATATATGATTATCAAACATCAGTTTTGTTTTCTGTATTATCCTGCTATGACATGACAAGAATCCTTAATGTTTTGTGATGCTTACTGCAGAGAAAGCATAACCTTTTTTTTTTTTTTTTTTTTTCAAATTAACACAATTTCTATGATCCTTAAAAGCTTATAAAACATATAAAAGTTTCACTACATGCACATATATATACACACATACATATATATATATATATATATATATATATATATATATATATATATATATATATATATATATATATATATATATATATATATATATATATATATATATATATATATATATATATATATATATATATATATATATATATATATATATATATATACTAACAATGGATATGTTTATGGATTGCAATACTGATTTATTAAAGATCAGCAAAGCAACTGAGAAGAAACGCGGAAGTAGTCGTGCATAGTTTATTGGTATTCTGTTTGGAAAATATTACAAAGTTGTACAAGAAACAGGTTTTGAATGATGAATGGGTCTTCATACACGTCGCTGCTGAATTTGCTTATTTATTTAACCGAGTAAAAGCCAATACACTGTGCACATGATGTGAAAATGTGAAAGTACATTTACGGTGTCGCACTGTACTTTTATTGATCTGCAATCTCACCTGCGTGTGGGCGTGGCCTCGCGAATGTCAATCACGCGCAGCGTCACGTATCCACGGCTCTTGAGCGCTACGGACATATGCTGTGACCCCTAGAATAAAGCATAGCGCGCGTAAACAAACACTGCCGCTTTACTCTCTGCATAGAAACCAAAATGAGAAGGAGGGCTTACCGAGAGCACTGACTGACTGTCATAGTGTACGTGACATCGCAGGTGTCATGGAGAATTCGCGGGTATCACTGATGTTCAAGGCGGTCGCGGTGGCAGCGATCGGTCTCACCGCCACGTTAGTCATGCTCGTTCAAGATCCATCAGACACGCTGCTCGGAGGGGGATACCCCGAACTGTGGCGGAAAACCGGACTAGCGGGAGCCCCTACGCGGGCGGCAGCTTGCATATTTACGGGCGTACTGCTCCTAGCGATGGGCTGGTTGTACAGACTGTTATTCGCTCCTCTGGAGCTGCTCCGCGGCGTGGATGAGGTGGGGTACATCGCGGAGGACGGGCGCTCTCGTGCCCAGGCGGCCAACGAAGTGCGGCGGCGACGGAAGACCGGAGAATTACCGCCGGTTTATCCAAACGGCTGGTACCGGGTTTTAGACTCTCACATGCTGGAGAGAGGAGACGTGAAGAGTGTGACGGTTCTGGGTAAGTGACGGCCGCAAAAATGTTCAATTAAACTGCTCAGGTGAGGTAAAATCACGTCACTGGAAATGCCCTACAGTTTTAATTCTCATTTGCACAGCGGTGTAGTGTCATGGGATTCCTCATTGATGAAATCATAACACAGAAGCTGTGTATAAAGCAAATTAAAGAAGAACTTGGGAGGGAGAACATCATAAAGCAAAACGGAACGCCTGAATTGGTTTACGAACGCATGCGTCAAAGAGCGCAGTCGAACGGAGACGCGTTTTTAGAACCTGGAATCAGAGGAAAAGTGTGTCCACTGAGTTCCTTACGTTGCGCCCCATCTGAACGATTTGAACGCCACACCTCAGACACTTAACAGTTAAAATTATTAATGAGTTACATTTCCCTATGAGGCAGCGCACATTTTCAGTCATGTGTCTTTGTGCTGCGCAGACGCAAATCTGAGACTGAAATAGATTTCCATTGACTGTTTTGATGCCAGATGGGTTTTCAGGTCATTTCAAGAACAGATTCGGTCATTTACATCCAATGACATTCCAATACTGAGATCAATAATGCAGCCTCGGTGTTTTGTCGCATGTGTATCATCTACACGTCTGTTACAGAGAGAGAACTTATGACCCAATATTTTTACTAAAGGGGTAAATTAAGTATAAATTCGATTTCACACATAATGCTAAACTGTGTATTTTGCACGCACTGCAAGTATAAATGCAATACTTGCCAATGCTTAATCTAAAACAACATTCTAATATATATATATATAAGAGTTGTTAAAAAGAAAGTCATTTAAAAGATAAAAGCTTAGGACCTAAAATATGCCTTATACATGTACATGAATGAGCACTTTACTATACATTCGACCTGACTGCACTGTATTTTATGTATCAATTGTAAGTCGCTTTGGATAAAAGCGTCTGCAAAATGACTAAATGTAAATGTAAATATATTTTCTATTTTTAACTGTTTTATTTTCATTTTAAATCAATTGTTAAATAATTTTAATTTTTTTATTTATTTTTAATTTATTTCCTTTGATGTAAAGCACTTTGAATTACCATTGTGTATGAAATGTGCTACATAAACTTGCCTTGCCTTGCCTTGGCTATAATATTAACTGAATATTAGTTGATTGTAATTGTAAGCCTTTTTTTGCCATACATTTATGCCACAAGTACCTATAATAACAGAATATGATCCATATGAGACCAGCTTGAACTGATTTGAGGGGTTTCACACAGACACTATGTTGTTGCAAGATATGCAGTTATATAAATAGTTTTAATCAGTTATGCAAAATGCAGTTCTGTGATTACAAAGTCTTTGTCTATTGTTACTGGTTTTTGTTATGTTTAAGGGCCGGTTGCTTAGCTGAGTTGCTGTGGGATGCCCTATCATGTTGCAAAGGCCTTTGAGTTTTCACTGAAATCTAAACAAGACACCTTTGTAGTTTTGTTTTTGGGATACAAAGAAACACTGTTGTGCTTTGCAACCTGGACTACTGATGCCCTTTTCTACCCCTTTTGACTTCTTTTACAAATGCTGCATGACGGTCACTACCAAAGACATTACAGATAACACATGCTGTAAATTAAATTACAGTAGAGATTTGTTTCAGGCTAATAGCCTACTCAAAACCTTTTTTTGTGATATCAACCTCAAATATGGAACACAAGATTTTAATAGTATTAATTTACTAATGATAAACTTAATGTTGTTATACTCTGCATCACACTGAATGAAGCTGTCAACTGCAGCTTAATATATATGATGTGAAACTAAAAATTTTGATGTTAAAAAGTTAATGGTGATCAGATGTCTGGTTCAAATCTTTAAAATGTCTTTTTTGTGTTCAAAAAAAGAAAGAAACTCATACAGGTTTGGAACAACCTGAGGTTGAGTACGTTACTGTAACAAGATGACCCGTGTTTGCTAAATGTTAAAGACATCTACTTGGTTTGATGCTATCTAGATGCTTCTCCCTCGATCACAAACCAAGAGAGCAAAATGCAGCATCTTTAAACAGTGAGACAGCTAAATGGAGTTCAGTGATCTCAAAGGGCACAGAATTTAATTGCATGCAGTTTGCGCTAAAGCATATTGATGTGCGCTTTATAAAACCTTAGTTAAATGGGCTATCGACTGGGCTATGCCTCATAGGAATCATATCAGATAACAGACATGATACCTGATATTCTTATGCGGCTGAAACACACTCCTCTCTTTCTCTACTAATACATCATTTGAAGTGCACTGTATAACACCACTTCATGGCTATTTCTTGTCAATTGTTGTTTGTTACTTGCTACGTAGAATGAGTGACAGAGTATCTTCATAGACAGTTTCCTATTGCCATAATGTTTGTTGGATTCCATTGCCTTTTTCTCTGTCATTTGAGTCTAGTAGCGTTTTTCAGGGGCTCTGCATTGCAGGCAAATAAAACCCCTCAGGTCAGCATAACTGAAAAAGGGAGTTTTTTGGTCCTGTAGCTGTAGACCCGAGGAGAGATAGAGAGAATGAGTGTGCAAAGCGGGATTTTACCGTCTCGAACGTCGCTACGCCTGTACCTGCTTATATAACACAATAAGCCTAATTATTAACCGACACACTTTACCGTTTGTTTGTTTTTAAGTAATTATTAACTTTTCAATTTGGCTAATTATATAGGTTGAGACGTGATAGCAAACAGTGTCGCACATGTTCATTGGTGTGACATAAAATGTAATTCTTCAGATTTCTGCATATGAATTAAAAATCTATTGTGTTCAATACACTACATATAACTGCAGTACTATTGAGAGTATGTGATATAACAATAGATGTGGGGTATTTGGGGCATAAGCAAGCAAGCCTTTTTCTGAAAGGAAATTCACCCAAAAGGACAGTCGGTGGCAGTTACCCAATTAACCTGAGTGAGGGGTCCCTTGGTTCTTTTTGTGAAAGAACAGCACTGCCCCCTTCAGTTTACTGTAACCCATTGCGACATACTATTTTAGAGTTATTTTATTGTTAAAGGGGATGATCAGAATGCTATTTTCCACAAGATGATATGATTCTATAGGGTCTTCATGAAAAGTCCACTACATAATTTCTCAACGGTTGTGTAGAACAACACCCTTTTTTACCTTACAGCGAGCCATTTTGGCGCATGTCCCTTTAAATACTAATGAGCTCTGATTACCCCGCCCCTCTCTTCTGCAGGGGAGATGAGCTTTTCCCATTGGGCTGTAAACTTTAGCCGAGGAATTTGAAAACTAGCACATTTTTAGGAAAGGCAATTTGCAGAGATTCATTAAAAAAAGTTATATTGGATTAAATATGCTTAAATTGGATTATATGCGCGAAGATAAATGCATTTAAGTCGTTGGGGGTCAATGCTGCCGACAGCTAACTTACGGCACTGTGCTAAAACACCGGTGTCAGTCAACGTTCGTGGAAGTGGTCTAGACCTGTGAGACAGCACACATTTAGGCCAGAATCTGTGAATGTTTGGTCCCAGAAAAGGGTTATTATTTTGGGGGAATTAAAATAAGCACCGGGTGGATATTTATCAGTATAGGGCTGTTGTGGACATACGTTGCCAACACACGTTTTTTTTGTTCAAACGCCATGTAAAAGTGAAAGTTAAATGCTTGGGAGGCATTCTCATCAGTGCAGCAATGATGGACTGTGTACAACTCGTTCAGGGTGGTCCTATGTTAAAATGACAGTGTCTGTCAACATTTGTGGGCGACCTGTGACTAATGTGACTAAAACAGGTAATTGGGAGACACTGCTCATGATTTAGGGGGATTTAAAAATGAGTGAGTGGGTTTTTATCATTATAGGGTGGTTGTGTACACACATTTGTGTCCAAACACCATGCAAAAAATGATTTTGCATTATAGGTCCCCTTTAAAGCAATTTATTTGTATTTTCAGGACAGCAGGTGGCAGTGTTTCGTGGGCAAGATGGCAAGGCCTATGTGGTGGATGCTTACTGCCCGCACTTAGGCGCCAACCTGGCTGTGGGTGGGCGAGTCGTAGGGGGATGCATCGAATGCCCCTTCCACGGGTGGCAGTTCCGCGGGGCTGATGGGAAATGTGTCAAGATTCCATATGCAGATAAAGGTGAGAGATCAGAGAAGCACTAAGACCTCAAACTTTCAATCGGTAGTGTGCAGTATATGACATTTTTGTACGTTTTTAGTGCCTGAGTTTGCGAAGGTGCGGTGCTGGCCCAGCTGTGAGATCAACGGGCAGGTTCTGGTGTGGTTTCACTGTGACGGGCTGGAGCCCAGCTGGAGAGTGCCAGAACAGAGCGAGATCACCCGCGGGGAATGGGTGTACCGCGGCCGGACCGAACATTTCATTAATGCACACATTGAGGTTAGACGGCACATCTGTAACTCGTATGTGAGCGGTGTATTATATATTTTTCATTGAATATGATGTAGGCATCTAGCAGTCTTTTTAATTCACACTTTCTTCTCTGTCTTTTCTCAGGAGATTCCAGAGAACGCAGCAGATATCGCACACTTGGCTCATTTGCACACTCCAGGTATCGTCAGTGGAGTTGATCTGCGCTATACTAACAGCAAGACCTGGGAGTTTATACGGCACGACTGGAAGGTTCATTTCCTTGCAGACATTCATTCTAAGATTTTATTTTAGTTATTTTAGTCTGGCATTATTATATTTATTATAATATTATCAAATATTTATTATTATATGATAGACATAATAATAAAAATCTAAATATTGTTGCATACAATAACTATAATATTAATATAAGTAATATTTTAAATTCAGTTATAGTTTTACATTTTTATTTATTTATTTTTTATTTTTATTTTCAATTTTCTAATTTCATATAATATTTAGTAGTTTTAGTTTACATAGTTTTAGTTATTTAAGTACTTCCTATGCTGTGTTTACAACAAATTAAATATATTTAATTTAGTGCTGTCAGATTTTGGTTTTGTTTGCATGTGTGTGAATATAAATATAGATTTGTAAATGATTTTCAAAATATATGCTGCATGTGTATGTATTTACATATACATAATAAATATACACAGAACACACACATATTATGCTAACAAAAATATTACGTTTGACAGCACGACTGTAACCGACAACTTTATTATACTCTGTCTGAACTGTTTACAACCATGGACTCGGAAAATTATTTCTATGGAAACGCTCATAATGAAGAAAACCAGATATTCCCTCACGAAAATTAGAAATGTTGCCTTGGTAACTAGCTGGAAAAAAAGGTTTTTTTTTTATTTTCATATTCATTTTGTTTCAAGTAACGAACACGGTTTTAATTTTAGTTTCAGTTAACACTAATAATCCTGGTCAACAGATCTTTACGTCACAGAAACCTAGGATACAGGGTAGAATTAAAATGGACAACACCATCATTAAACCATAAAAGTCTAGCAATATCTACTGTAAAAACATACCACTTCCATATGAGGCTGTCTATGTGTGTTGAATTGGCGTACATAGTTAAAGCCTATTTCAATATTTGTTTTATTGCCTGGCCTAATGTCCTTCCAAAAATATAATACTTTTGTCCTTGTACAGGAAAAAAATGTAAATTACTTGTTACGATTGGCAACATTTTGCATGTGAAATCAGTATTGCAAATGTCAAAGTGGTCTTAAGTGTTTTTTTAAATATTCTCTTAATGATCAAACAGGATAGTATCCCCAAAAATGAAAATTCTGTCACTATTTACTCAAACTAATGTTGCTCCAAACCTGTTTGACCTGATGTGATTTCAGGTAGAGTGGAAGCCTGAGCCTGAGCCAAACAAGCACTGTTCACAGATGTTGGTGAAACACGCTCTCACTGTGTTCGGACGCCACTGGCCTCTTCTTGATTTGGACGTCCTGGCCAGACAGGTAATAACTGGACCATCAGCTAGAGGGCGGGAGTGAGCCGTGCAGACTGGGAGAACCGCCTGGAGACCGACTGTGATTAGCAGAATGGAAAACAAGTCATGAATGATATTGCACAGAACAGCGTGTCTTGATCTCTGTGTTCTAAGGGTTGTTCACTGTATTTTAAACAGTTAGTCGAGTGCATACAGATCATGCTTTTATGTAAATTAAAAGTGTGTGTGTGTGTGTGAGAGAGAGAGAGAGTGTGTTGGTTGCCGTGTCAGATTTACAAATGAGATGCTTTTCTTGTACAGTGAAGTATGGCTGCACTAAATACAGATTCTTTGCTTCAGAAATCCCATTTTGTGGGTAAATTATTTATTTTCTGTGCTGCAAATAGTTTTTAGCTTTTCACTTTTAAATTAGCAGCTTGAAAATAATTTTCAGTTTTTGTCTTATTTTTAATTTATAATTAAAATGTATTAATATATAGTATTTGTTTAATTATATTTATTATTTTATCGTATATAAATACGATATTTTTTAATGTTCATTGACCTGAAATATTGAAAATTTACTTTTTTATATTTGAAATGCATTAATAAATCAATGCATTTCAGTATGTTACATACCATTTTTATAATTACTGTTAATATGGTGCTTTGACTAATGTTAACAGTGTTAACATTAGTCGGTGTTAATAGTGTAGACAATTTCTGTCTTTTTTTCCCCCCCTTGTGTATATGTAGCAGTCCCAATGCCATCATTTTCCCTCATGGTCAGTTGTGCTACATTTTTCCTTTTGTGTTGTCTGAAAAGGAACTGCCTTGTCGCCATAGTGATGGCAAATAATCCTGAAGGTATGTGTGAAAACAGTTGTAACTCAAGGCTGCACTTGGATCTTAACTTGAAGTTAAAGTTAAAACGCTTCTGTGTGTTTGAGAGTAGAAAGTGCTGTAGGCACGAGAGGCAGAATCTGACTTGGGTTAGGATTTCTGTGAATTAATTCTATGTTATTTAGTCTCACACAGTAGAATGCAGCAAAAACTACTTTGGTTTTACTCCCCGGTGATGCGAATTATATTTTTTATGTTTGTAGGTGGGTCCAGGTGTGGTTTTCCTGCTTTTTGAACACAGTTTTTTGGGTCGGGGTGTGATTATGCACTGCGTTACCCCAGTCGAGCCATTATTGCAGTGTGTATCACACACCATCTTCTACCAGAGCAGCATCCCTCCCTTGGTACCAAAATTCATCCTTCGAGCAGAATGCATTCAGGTAATGCAGATTTGATATTTGGAATTCTATATTAATTGCCAATTTTGTTACACGTTGCATCCATACACCACTGCTGCTCCTCAAAGGGTTAGTTCACCCAAAAATTAAAATTAATCCACGATTACTCACACTATATATGACACTACCATTCAAAAGTTTGACCAATAAGAAAGATTTTTTATGTTTTTTAAGAAGTTTCTTATGCTTATTAAAGGCTGTCTTTATTTCATCAAAAATTCTGAGAAACCAAAGGTTTTTCTATTTTAATATACATTAAAATATATTTACTGTTACCAAAAACTGAATTTTCAGTGTCATTACTTTAATCTTTAATGTTGCTTTTAATTTATTAAAAATCCTGAAAGAAATACAGCCGTTTCCAAAAACATATTTGGCAGCACAACTGTTGCCAACGTAAGATTATACTAATAATAAATCAACATATTAGAATGCTTTCTGAAGGATGATGTGAAACTTTAGACTGGAGTAGTGATGCTAAAAAATTCTGCTTTGCATCACAGGAATAAATTATGTGTTTTAAAGTATATTAAAATTGAAATTTTGTATATTTGCATATTAAAATTTTATTTTATTTTAAATAAACGCAGCATTCACGAGCATAAGAAACTCAAAAAATATTATAATCCCAAACCTTTTGTATATTAACAATTGTTCTGGCTCTTCTAAGCTTTATAATGGCAGTGGGTGGGTGTTTTCATTCAACAGTCCAAATGAAGTGCAATAAAGCACATCTATCTATAATAAACATTAGATACAGTTATCTGTAACTTATGTAAACTGGTGTATGGTGTAAACTGGTGTTTTTGGTGGAAGCACTGAAATCCAGTGTCAAAGAAAACTGTTGTTTGAAATATGGATATTCTTCTTACAAAATGCATCACTTAGCTTTAGGAAGCCTTTATTCACCCTATGCATTTTATTGTTAAATTTAAAAAAAAACACCCACCGCCAAGCTTAGAAGAGCAAGGACAATTTTTAATATAAATTTTAGAAGAAATTCATACACCTAGAATGTCTTGAGGGAGATTAAATAATGCTAATTTTCATTTTTGGGGCGAACTAAACCTTTAAGGTTGCATTTATTTCATCACAAATACGGTAAATAAAATGTAATTGTGTTATATTATTACAATTTAAATAATATTCTTATTTTAAAATGTAATTTACACCTGTGACGATAAAGCTGATTTACAGAATCATCACCGCAGTCTTCGGGGTCACATGATCCTTCAAAAATCATTCTAATGTGCTATTTTGCTGAAACATTATTTACCATCTTATTATCAGTGTTGAAAATCATGATACGATATATCTTTGATGAACAGAAACTACATAGTTCGCAGTTACTATCAGTGTTTTTTTAAAAAAGAAGCGGTTTTGTTTACATACAACAACCCTAACTTAGGACGCTTATGGGATCTTAACGGGTGGCTTGCTGTTACAGTTCGAACGAGATGTGATGATCTGGAACAACAAGACGTACATCTCCAAACCCATGCTTGTGAAAGAAGACTCAGCCATTCAGAAACACCGGCGCTGGTTCAGTCAGTTCTACAGCGAGAACAGCCCACGACTGCGCTACCAGCACGACACTCTGGACTTCTGAACACCGACTATGCTTCAGCCCGTATGGGGTTGCTTAAAGGCCGATATCAATATTTTTTTAACCGAAGCTGATATTTTGTTGCCATTTTTAAAAAAAATAATTATGCAAAAATGCTAATTATGCAAAAAATAAACAATGCATTTCTTGAGCATTTCATTGTTTCAACAAACAACATGTGCATAGACAATAATAAAGCAAATGCTAAGTAAAAGTGAGCTTGCATTTGCATATTAAATGTCAAAACCTGGATATTATGTTGTTTGCAAAATTAGGTTTTCTATTCCATTCTAAGAACGTTCTGTCCTTGTCGAAGTGCTTCAGACAATCATCTGTCAGTAAATAACTGATTGCAGAATTACACACTGCAGCTACTGTGGTCTGGCTAGACTGCTGTAATTGGGATTGGACTGTCTTGAGAGTCCTCTAAGCTTCAGCAAGCAATAAGCCAAAGCCCAGAACTGTCTTTGTTGTTGCAGAAGCTCCAGGTCTTGTACACAGACCTGTTCGGTGACAAAGTAAACAGAAATGTACAACTGCACTGTGAACTTCGATGCAAAAGGACACCAAAAGTTTCCATCTCGTAGATGTAGCTTGAATAATGCAAGCGTGTTCTACCCTCAGACGGATATAACTTTTACATATTACACTGTGGCACATAACTCACCCCACACATTATGTGCTACAGACGGGATACTTAAAAAGAGGTGTGCTTTTACTTTCATATGGAATTAGGATAAATGGCTACAGATTTAAAATGAGGGCTCTTTTAACTTGAGGCAGCACAGATCTATTTTAAATGTTCATTTTCTATGGTCAATACAGAAATTATATATATATATATATATATATATATATATATATATATATATATATATATATATATATATAGATAGATAGATTTATTCATTCGAGTGAAAGTTTCTAATAAAAATAAAATATAATTTGCAATGAAAATGTTCTTTATATAAACATTTGATTCAATATTTATTTTATCTTATTCACGTAGCATAGTTTTTTCCTATTTCTATTTCTATTTCTGTTTTATCTATTTCTAAAATTAAAGGTATAATGGATACCTACCCTATGGATAGGTTGTGTGTGTGTGTGTGTGTGTGTATATATATATATATATATATATATATATATATATATATATATATATATATATACACACACACACACACACACACACATTTAATGAATTAATTTAATCATCAATCATTTAATCATTTTTATTAAATTGATTCAAATGTAATTTAAAATTAAATGGATTTTTCATTAGAATGAATTAGAAAAAGTACACATTTCTAATAAAAATATAATATATAATTAAAATGTCCTTTGTATTTAATATAATTTTACATTGTTTTTATCTCATTTGCATAGCATAGGGTGTTTTTTTAATCTGTTTCTATTTATCCATTTTTTGTATCTTTTTCAAAAATGATTACAAATGTTACACATAAACACAAAATACAATCCATATTCCTTACGAAGCAAAAATGCATTAAATAATACATGCATTAAATAATAAATGAAATGTAATTAAATCATTAACATTTTTGATTTGTTGATCCAATTAGTATTGATCTTTAATTCGTTTGCTGTGACAGGGCTTGGCTGAAAGCCCTCATTCAGGTTTCAGGTTTCACCCTAATTGATTGTTTATTCTCCAAGCTTGTTAATAAAAGCGCCTGCCATTACCCAATAGACCAAAACACACTGTGGAAATTAGAGTCCGCCAAATAGCTGCCAAGTAGGTAGTGCAATTACCGGACATGTTGCTATCAATTACCATCAATGATAGTTATCCGCTCAAAAAGGGCCACTGCGGCAGTGCAGTTCATCTGTTTCCATCCACTAGTTGTCCCATAACGCTAAGTGGCATTAATGAATATGTTTGACCACGCTGGCAGGATGTGTCTATGACATACACCATATGTTGGGTCTTGCCCCGTTAATACATCCTGATTGTCATCTAGTGAGATGGAGCGATCATCATGCTGGGTGATTGCCCTAAACATATGCTGGTATGCAGATGTTTCGCCCTCGTTAATTAAGCCTTCTGAACAGCTCATCTCCTGTCGCGCCTGCAGTGTCTTGTGTGTTTTGTGTGTCTGTGTTCAAAGAGCGTGCAATGGGTGTACAGACTGTTCCTCTGCTGAGTCTTTCTGTGCTGGCTGGTGCAAAACAAGGGGAGGAAAATTATGACAGACCCTGTGACAGCCCTAGGCGCTCTGAATGAGATGATCGTAGATTGTAGAAGAATTCTTTTATCGAATCAAATAACCGTTGTTTGGTTCTAGGGCAAATTAATATAATGTCAGAATATGTTAGAATAGCTTTTACTCGGAGAAAATGTAGAATTCGACTTGTATGACATACATTCGCTAATATACTTCTATTCGTTTGCATTAAATATAGTTTATTAGAATGATTTCCGAAGGATCACGCGACACTGAAGACTGCAATAATAGCTGCTGGAAACTTTGCCATGATGGAAATATATAATACACCGTATTAGCCCGAGCATGTGAAATAATGCATATAAAGTTCCTGAATGTAAATGAATAAAATACATAGTGTATCATAAAATAGTATCATGTCCAAAATCAAAGTGACAATTTGGTAGTCATACTGAAAGTCTGTGTTTCCGGAGAACTGATTATGCGCATTATTTTTTTATATCTGCATTAGCTAGAGATGTAATATTCATAGATTTTACAATAAACTATACAATACTACTTTGTTTGGGTCTCAGATCTGTTTCATACGTATTAATTCGCTTTTTTTGGAGCTGCACAGCTTTCGCATACAACAAACCAGCAGTAACACAATGTCACTTTTTGTTTCTTTATAGAGTACATGAGGATATCTCAGGTGCACTGCACAACTTAAAAGAGGTTTTTAACTTCAGGCAGTGTCTGTGATGTTGCTTCGAATCACATACACTTTAGAAGTGGGACAGGTTTTTTTTTTGTTGTTGTTTTTTTAGAGCACCTCCGAATGCAGCTTCTGACCTTGAGACTGCTGATCTGGCAACAAAGAAGCTGAAGGTAAACTCACCTAACATCTGCTTTAATATCGCCTTCGACTCATGTCCAAACACTGGCAGATGGTCCTGACGGGGATTCTGAAAGAATGAAAAAAATGATTCGGTTACCTCTAAATAACCTTCATAATAACGCAAAATTTGTAATAAGTAAATATTGGACTCATAAACGAAGCAGTTTGCGGTGATGTCGAACACAGGTGCAACGGTGGTTTGATTTAATCAGATTTCGTCTTCTTTTATTGAACTAATTCTAATGAGCAGATTCCACAGGGAATTCCGCGCATGGAGCCAGAACCGATTCCGACAGATGGAACGATCAGCATGACATATAGAAGGATGAGCCAGGATTCTGATAGCTCGAGACCACCATGTGTGGACAGTATGGCCAGACTGAGCTCTACTCCAGCGACTGCCCAATTTGCAATCGTACGGCTCTACGGGTGAGCAGAGCGTGGAATTCCTGAACTGTGACCATAAAGAGTGCCAACTATGTTTCATCCACATGCTGAGACTCCAGCCGTGTCAAATGCTTCCTATGTCGCCAGAAAACCCCTCTGTGGCAGACCCATAGAGATAACTTTCAGAATCCTCATCAGAGACTGTGTGGTTGTTTTGTAGATTGACGAATGAGATTCGGTGACGCTAGGTAATGCAGCTTAACAGAGCTGCTTCATTCTTGTTTTCCTGGCCATTCTGCCATTAGCCATTTTGTTTGCTTTGCAAACTAGCCGCAGGCTGAGAACTCCAACGGTGAACTAATTTATTAAACTTGACAACAGATGCCATAAAAATTTTTTTGAAAGAAACATGAGCCTGCTTGCCCATGTAAAATCTGCTGCCAAAATACCAGGGTGTTCTGGGTGGTTGCCAGGGTGTTGTTATAATACAAGCATATACTACTTAAACATGTTTTACATTTTATCTATCTATCTATCTATCTATCTATCTATCTATCTTCTACTCTATCTGTCTATATCTATTTATCTGTATTTCTATCTATATTTCTATCTATCTATCTATCTATCTATCTATCTATCTATATCTATCTATTTATCTGCATTTCTATCTATCTATCTATCTATCTATCTATCTATCTATCTGTATTTACTCTATCTGTCTATATCTATTTATCTGTATTTCTATCTATCTATCTATCTATCTATCTATCTATTTACTCTATCTGTCTATATCTATCTATATTTCTATCTATTGTATCTTTATCTATCTATCTATCTATCTATCTATCTATCTATCTATCTATCTATCTATCTATCTATCTATCTATCTATCTATCTATCTATCTGTCTGTCTGTCTGTCTGTACCTTTAAAGAGTAAAATAAAAATATAAATAAACTGTCAAGCATAATTGTGCTCAACCTTGAAACACCATAAAATCTTCCGTGCTCTGTCATCAATAATTAGGACACGCATGCATAAAGAAAATGGTTTAAAAATAATAAAAAGTCTAAAATTCAATGAGGGAGCCACATATATCATAGTCTACATTCTGACAGAAACCTTTTGATGTGGATAAAAACAGTCAAAAATAGAGCAGCTATATTGTGCCTCAGTCTAAGAACAGACAGTCCTCTTTTTCGTTTTAAATAGCATATTTTTGGTGTAACATTTGGCTGGTCGAAAGTTCTGCTCTTGGTCTGCGTCCTAGTTTTCTGAAGAAGAGATTGGACATCATTTATAACCATAGCAACCCTCAGAGGTTGGTGCAATGCCACAGTACTTCAGTGTGCATACTTTATCCCAAGATGTTTGTTGTCTTGGATTTTATTATTTTACGCAATCTGGCCTAAAAACATAGAAAACATAGATTTACAGGTTGTAGGCAGAGGTGACCAATATTACTATGTTTTCCATAATGTCAAGCTCAATGTCAAGTATTGATGCATAATATATTTATATAAGAGACACATTCTTGCATTTAGGCTGTACGTGCAATTTGCAGTGCTAGACCAAGTCACTATTTATAGCGATAAAAAAAGAACAAAGATGGAAAGATCAGTCATCAATTATAGATTGACACACCACATACATGAGAAACACATCATGTTGGACTGTGAGGTCCTTGGTTGGCATCTAGGACAAGGCAGAACAGATGTGAAACATTTCTTCTTAAGCCATTACCAACCTGAAAACATATACAAGGATGATATAATAAAACATTATTTTGAAGTTTTTGAAGAAACACACTTAATAAGCTAAACATACTTAACAGCAAATACTGTATGCACAAATATATACATATATATATTATTTATTTTTAATTATTATTTATTTAATTATTAGCACCCTTGCAATTCTTTCAGAAAATGCAACCCTTCTCTCAGAAAATGTTTGCAGTTGCAAATGTTTTGGCACTCACGTTTGTTCATTTATTTATTTATTTTACATTGGAACTAAAAAATACTGAGAATAAAAGTTAAATTTGATACAATTCCACAAAGAAAAATTCACTGGACAGAATTAATGCCACCCATAACTTAATATTTGGTAGCACCCCCTTTGGACAAAATTACTGATATCAATCATTTCCTGTAACTATGAATGAGTTTCTTACAACTCTTTAATGGAATTTTAGACTTCTGGTGGAGACTTCTTTCTGACCTTGTTTACAATAAGCATGTGAATCTATCCATATATATAAATTGATAATTATATATTTTATGTACTTGTTTTTTATGTTTTAAAAAAAAAAAAATCTCACAGGATTTTACAATATTACAATCTTTGCTGTTCATTGCTGAAATATTAAAAAGTAGGTACTACATTTTAAATATCATTTGACATAATGCATTGCAATGTGACTGAAGGTTGTTCACCGACCTCGTTATTCTCCCCTACTCACATAAAAAAATAATGTTCAATTAATATTTTTTTAATATGAAATACAGCAGTTGCTAAAGGATAAATGTATCCCAACATATATTTAAATGGTTAATATAGCTTCTGGTTAATTTAGTTAAGCATTCTGTTTAATGGTTAATTTAGTTAATTTAATTAGCATAATTTAAATCCCCTGGACCTTAAGTATCGCCTTATCTCTTCCTTTTTCTTCTTCTATTGCCACACGCACACACACACACATTAGAGGTGTGTCATCTCTTAATTAGTCCTGACTGTTCTTTGGTAAATGGTCTGTCTCTTTGAGAGTGTGTGTGTGTGTGTGTGTGTGTGTGTGTTGGCAGGAGCGTCATTATATAACGGCTGCAGTGCAGGCTGGCCCAGCTGTATTGATGTGCAGAGATGTGGGAGTGGGGGGGAGGGAGCTGAACACGACCGAGGCCAGTGAGAACCTTGTCGCTTGGTCAGCCTTTTGTGTGGCTCCCAGCAAGCGAGAGACATCCGAGTATTACAACACCTCAGACAGAGAAGCAGCACGCGCCAATGCCAGCACATTCACTGCAAAACCTGCTGCCTAAAAACCATAAACGGAATACGTATAACTCATTATTGAGACAATAACATCCGTAATTAAATAATCTCGCTTTATATTTCTAACCATTCTTCTCTGCGACAGACTACAATTGGACTTTATAATACGAGTAAATAATACCATGCAGCTATATAAAGATGCCCCCCCGAGGCGTGTGATACATTATTTAAAGTCGACGGCATAACTAGATCAATTGTGACCTAATTTACAAATCCCCTCTTCATATCAGAGTGTGACATTTACATGCAGAGGGATTATTTCCCACGTATAATGAAATATTAATAGGGTTTCGATTGCAGGTTCTCTAACACGAGAAAATTAAATCAAATCACAATGAGACAAAATCACGACACAAAGCCAGGCCAAACGCATATGTACGAGAAAACATGCATATTAATACGCCAACATTGAATCCGTACTGTCACTTCGTCTCATTAACACCCCGCGTTGC
This sequence comes from Puntigrus tetrazona, assembly GCF_018831695.1. Taxonomy (NCBI): domain Eukaryota; kingdom Metazoa; phylum Chordata; class Actinopteri; order Cypriniformes; family Cyprinidae; genus Puntigrus; species Puntigrus tetrazona. The sequence continues at coordinate 1,022,105 of NC_056719.1, forward strand.
CAGCGCGTAAAAATGCCTACATGTGAATACTTTGAAACTTCACACTTCAGGAGAGAGGCTTGTTTCCTTGGTAACCGTTTTTCCCCTTTTGTCCTTATGTGCCTACCAGTGCATAATGCTGCTCAGCACATGCACCTGCATAGAAAGCGCTACCCTTTCTTCCCCTCAAGCGAGCAGTACATTTTTTTTTTTTTTTTTCAGCACCGCTCTTGTCTGGAGCTTTGACATACATCTTTGAAATAAAGCACAAATTAAGGGTTTTGCACAGATGCCATTTGAAAACACACAGCACTTAAAACTGGAGATGCTCAGAGAACCGTGAAGACCTCTCAGGCCTGCCACTTTAAGTAATTACTTTTGAAGTCTAGGTTTGAGGGACAGAGCAAGTGATTTCATGATTGAAAATGCTGAAATATAGATGGCGTGCTGCTTGCATAATTGAACATCAGTCCTTAAAATACAACTTTGAGCGTTGGTGGTAACATTTAGCTGTCTTAAGTCAGTCTTTTTGGGTGGGTGACTATGCTTGAGGCAGGTGAGCTGAAAATAAAGGTTTGAAATAGAGCAAAAAAGAGTCAAGGAGAACTTCTGTGCATTGGTGCATTAAACGAACCAATACAGTGATCTTTTTAAAACTAATAACTAATCTTTACAAGAGTTTTCTTTTCTGAACCTTAGGGAACCTAAGAGTGCATCAGAACCTTTCTTCTAGCAATATAATTTATTCTTAGGTTATTTGGCTTGGTCTTGGGCAAGAATACAAGGACATTTCCCTATTTGACCATGCCTTAACACTTTATATGTTTTAATCCCAGTTTTTGAATAAGCACAATTTTACTTGGATAGAACAAAGATTTAAGTAATGATCTAAAGTAATGAAATGATGCATTTTATCTGGGACAGATATCTTATGAATGATACCCCATAGGTTGCATAGTAACGTACATAATGCAATAAAACTGTCATTTTTGTCTCATTTAACGCAACAATTTGAGATCTACAGATTTACGAAGTGAATAAACCAGTTATTCAAAATAGGCCTTCCGCAAATTGGATCAATGGTATGTTTAGCTACACTGGGACCAATTTTACTCAATTAAACTTTAAATATTGCTAAATATAATAGCCATATTTGTTATATGGCATAATTCCCCTTCATTTTATCTTTCAGCAACTTTGTTAATGTAAAAAAACGTTCACATTAACTCCATTTCATTAACAGCTGACAACTAATCCCTACATCAGCAACCTACGCATTCAATTCAAGAAAATAGTCCAAAAATGCGTTTGAAACACTGGAACGTGTCGACAAATGGTCGCCGACAGACCTCTCAAAACCATATGTTTCGTTCTACCCGTTTTTTTAAAATAAATAAACAAAACAATCCGCCCCAAATGGAAAAACAATTCCAGCTCTTTTTTAATTTCACGCTTGGATTGTTTGTGACTTCGGAGCGTTTTAATTCTAGCGGAACGCCAACGCGAAAAACTGGAGGAGGTGCGGGGGCGCGCGTAAAAGAGCGCGCACAGCTGTCAGCACCAAGGACAGCGCTCCGCCGCAGAACAACAGCCGACGCGCAGAGACGCATCACTGATTTCTGCTGCCAGGCTTCATGTAGCATGCGACTTTCCTTGCTCTGCCCGTCTGCAGCCTGACTTAACAGTGGGATTAAGAGAAAGGCTGCAGTGGACGCCGGTTCTCTCAGATGCCATCGTCTAAACGATCAGGGCACCATGAGCAGATCGCCGCAGTGTGTGTGAATTTCGTACCTGGGATTTTTTTTTAGCCTAAAACTGCCACACTGGACATTGCTTTCATTCTTGACAAGCGAACAGCTCGAACGAGAGCCTCCGGCAGCACCGGGAAGGGAGGACACTGGGGCTCTCCGTGCGCTCTTCTGGCCGTTCACACGATGCGTCTGCTTCTGCTGGCCGCGTTATTCTCCTGCTCCTGCGTGCGGGGCGGCTGCGAGCCCAAGATTGTGAACATCGGGGCCGTCCTGAGCCAGAAGAGATATGAGCAGGTGTTCAAGGATGCGGTCACGCAGGCGAACCAAGTGTACGGAAGGGATAAATTCAAGTTGACCGCCATCTCCGTCACTCACAAAGCTAATGCGATTCAGATGGCGCTGTCTGTGTGTGAGGATCTCATTTCCAGTCAGGTGGGATTTTTAGTATTAGCGTTGCACTGTGGCATTTTCATGTGGCAAGATCCAGTATTAAATAAAATGGCTTAAATGTTGCTTGAGGGGTAAACATGTTAATGCAATATGCACCACTCAGACTGAGTAAATGTATTAATGAGGCAGTGTTTTTTGATGCATGAAACCTATTGCAAGTACCATTATTTAGATTACTGAAAAGATTATTCTTTAAATATGCAAATATATTCAGTAGAAAGATCTACAGATATACTGATGCCAACTATATTTCTAAACATTTATTGAACTGTAAAACTACAATAAATGCCCTATTTATAGTTTAAAATGTTGTTTAGATTCTTTATGAATTTAGTTGATTTAGTAATAATAAATATGTTTGACTTGAGTAGATGTATATATATATATATATATATATATATATATATATATATATATATATATATATATATGTGTGTGTGTAATAGCAGTGCTAGTATTTAATATATAATACATTCATAATTATAATTAATGTATAATAATATATAAGTGCCAACTGAAGTTTTATTCTGAGATTATGCACACACACACATATATATATATATATATATATATATATATATATATATATATATATATATATATATATATATATAAAATACATTTAGAAGTGCCATCTAAAGTTTTTTTTCTAAAATTAACATTTTTCTTAGACTCCTATGTTAAAATTCACTTTAATAGCAATGAAAGCAACCTATTTATTGCTGTTAAAGTGAAATTACAGTGAAGGCTGATAAAAATGCTAATTTAAAACGACACAGAGGCTTTTGCATTGACCTCTTTCTCTCTCTCTCTCAAATCAAATCAGTTTGTACTTTATTGCCATGACAATTGTTACAATGTATTGCCAAAGCGGTGTTTACACTGAAACTAGAAAAGATATCTATTACTAATAAAGAAATAAATAATAATAATGATTTATAATCAAATACATACATGCATGTGTATAAACAAAATAGAGCATATCAATTCGATTAATTCTACAATTTAATTAACAGTTTAAAATGTAGTGTGTGTGTGGGCTAATTTGTTGACTCCTCCCCTTTTTGTGACAGGCATAAATGTATCTTGATGCAAATAAGGTACAATGTTGTTTTTCTCATAATAAATTGTGTTTTTTGTAACATTTTGAATGCAGGGTAAAGTATTTCAAATTTGGGATAATATGTCTTTCTATGTCCTCATAGTTCTTGCTCTCTCTCTCTCTCTATATATATATATATATATATATATATATATATATATATATATATATAGAGATATATATATATATCTGAGAGAGAGAGAGATGTTATCGGATGTTACAACAAAATGTTAGCCAACAAAATAGTTTTACAGTATAGGCACTGACCTGTGGAGACCGACTTGGACAGTTAAACTTGGTTTGTGGCAGTATATTGAAGCTGCCTAATTCGTTTAGATGTCTAAACAGGACAGCCTGTCAGATGATGATCCAAGCAGGTCGATGGACTCACGGTGGGAGGAAAGGTTAACGTACTGTAGCTGACCCCACAGAGCTTTGATGTCATGAATGAGTGAGATGACGATGCTGGCCGAGGGCAGCAGCTGCAAAACAAACTAGGTGACGCATGAAAAATCAATGATTTTCAATGCAAGTCCTTTCTATCTTCACAGAGTATTACTGAGCTTGACAAAAATAAAAATGGGGGTGGAAGGGTCAGCATGGCATCGGTATCTGCACATTGCAAAATGCCTTTGGGAGAGGAAGCTACTGCAAGTCAGAAATGCTTGAGACATACAGCTAACTCACATTACAAATACACCGTACAAATACTAATGTTTGCTACCGATAAAATGTAAAGAGTGGAAATGCACAGCCACATTTTCATTTTCTATCCATACAAATTCAATTTGATGGTATAATGTAGCCAGGGTGATTTAGTAGTGCTATAATTTAGTAAATAGATTTTTTTATGCCATGTTATAGCCAGAGAAGTGTAAGAGGAGAAACCACGATGCACTGCAGTGTAAAAGTGTAAAAGAGAGACATTTTCACTACTGAATAAACACTGTCACACTCGTGGGAGTAATTCTGCCTGATGCTTTGTTTCATTAAAAGCCTGCACACGCAAAAATGACATTACGCTTTAAGTGCTCTCTGGGCCGGTGATGTCATTACAAAAGTGCTGAGGTAGGAGTCTATCTCAGGCCTGGATACTGCACAGAACACAAACTGGGTTGAACATGAATCTCTCTCTCCTGTCCTGTTCATGGTACTCTCACTAATGTTCACACCGACCTCTCTGGTCAACCCGATGCGTGTCTAGTGCGTAATTATGTACATACCTTCAACGAATTCGGGCCGTAAGGTTGTGTAGCTAGTTAGCGGCATGTCGGGGTAATTGCTGAATAAATTTCTCGGTTGTGTGATATTCTTCCATGCAAAACTGCTGTATCTCTCAGTCTTAGCGCCTTTGGCACAGCGATGTCTCTGCCCACTCTGAAGACATTCTGTGACAGATGGAGCCGATGCCGGAGGGTCTCTCTGGAAACACATAATGTTTTTCTCCATTGTTGTTTTTTTTTTTCTTATACAGCATATTTTTCTGAAAAACAAAAACATGTTTATATACGCCAGATTCCTCTTTGTCTCTTATGCTCCCTTGAGTCCAACCGAACATCCTTCATCATCAATCAATCAAATTGTCAATCTTCAGTGACTGTGATAGATTTATTCACAGAGCGAGGCCAGATCCATGAGTCATAGCGATCATTCCGCTCTGATCCAGTCAGGATACATAGCATGCATTTAAACCAGTTCTGTGATCTAATTCGCAGGTGTACGCCATCCTGGTGAGCCATCCACCGCAGTCCAATGACCATCTGACGCCGACTCCGGTCTCCTACACTGCAGGGTTTTATCGAATACCAGTGGTAGGGCTCACCACCAGGATGTCCATTTACTCAGACAAGGTGGGCTGCAATGAGAGAGAAATTTAATTAGTTTCAGTATGAATCGTTTTAGGTATTGATGAGTGTTTATTTGAGTATGGGGACTAAATCAATGTCCATGCTATGACTAGTTTAATTTGTCATTAAAATGACAAAAGTGCAGTTTGATTGGAAAAGACACAAATAAACTATGCACTATGTTAAAATATCAAGATTTTCTGCTATTTATACTTCTTATTGCAAATGGTGGCAGTTATCTACATCTCTGTATTTTAGTACAATATAAAATAGTATGCTGTAGCAACTTATTGAGTGTAAATTAAAATTTTATTTCAAATTATTAAATAAATGCCACTTTATTTGGACAATAAAGCCACCCATGTACCTACCCTAACCCTACTCAGTACATTATTTTCAACTTTCTTATTATTTAATTTATATCTTATTATTATGCTTTTCTGATGTCATTTCATACATGAAATGGGAGAAAAAAGGTTTGGATTTGAACCCTAGTCAAAATGAATACAACACACATCTTACTATCTTTGCCACTGGAGCTCACAGGAGTTCACCATTTTTGTAATGTTGACTAGCCTAATCACATGATGGTGAGTGGAGTCAGTATAAATATCTTCTGCCAAAAAGGTGTACTTAGTGCAAATAGACTGGTGTATTCAAAATTATGACTGATTCAGTGAACAACTTTTTGGTTATTTAAGTGCATCATCTGGGTATTTAAAGTGAACTTTTCTTGTTAGAATTTTCAATGTGAACACTAACCCTATTTATACGACAAAACATCATAGAATAGTGCATAAGTACGCGATTTAGGACGCACGTACTGTCTTCATGCTACGAATTCGTTCAGAAATGCGATTTTTTTAGTAATGAAACAACCGACTTATGAAATACCTATTTTTATCATTAATTTTCACACAATAATTGCTTAAACAGAATACATTAGTTTTCAAAATCTAATATTTTGAGACGTAATGTCATAAATACAAAACAATGAAATCTATAAAACATAACCAAACAATTTTTTAAACGAATAAATGGCAAAATCCTGAAACTATGGAAGACTTTTGAAGATAGAAGAATGAAAATTCCATGAAAAAATTCTGAATTGCGAGATAAAGTTATAAAAAATTTATTTTTTTAAATGTGTCCCAACTTTCTTCTTTTTCTTTCTACCCTTCTGCCAGTATAATATATAAAAATTACATAATATATAAAGATTGCCTGTAGTTGAAGAAACAGCTTTTTCACTCAAACAAAAGAAATGTCATTTTAAACTTTGTCTCCTGACTTCTTTTCCCTGTTCCCTTCTTCCAGAGCATCCATCTCTCATTTCTCCGCACAGTGCCACCCTATTCCCACCAGGCACATGTGTGGTTTGACATGATGCGGGAGTTCCGCTGGAATCACATCATTCTAATCGTCAGTGACGACCACGAAGGCAGAGCGGCGCAGAAAAGACTAGAAACTCTTCTGGAGGAGAGAGAGACCAAGGTAAGCTATTCCCAGTTCCAGGATTCCCAGTGCGTGCTTGTATGCAAGCTTGTGTGTATCAATCGCAAAAGTCTTCTATGTACGTAACTGTTTTACTTTTTTGTCATGTGATCACATCTCTCATGCCATGTTGTAAATGTTGGCTAACATTCTAAAATCAAAGGCGTCAGCCATGTGTAATGTGGTCTGATTTGACTTAACGTGCGTTATTTGCTCATCTCATGTTGCTTTCTACCACAGTCAAAAACTCCTGTCTATCCACAACAGGAGCAAAATGAAAACCTTAACCTGGGGCGCTGCAAAGCATCAGTGACTTTTAACATATTTATGCTATGTTTATACACTGGTATTTTTGTAGCCTTGAGCCACAGATATGATCCTTGCAATTGGCGAGTCTATCGCCAGTGTCTCTCGAGGTGCTTTAGAGCTGCGGTTGCTTCATAAATACAGTGGTGCATTGTGGGAATTTTGCTCTCGCAGAGATTCTGCTTAGTTTCCTTGGGGATGATAGCTAAATCACCAGCCCACATCCCCTCTGCTCAGCACTGAGGTAATTATTGTTGCCCTCATTGCTGCGAGAGATTATTAACAGTGAAACTATTTAGGTATGGTGCGAATTGAGCTACATACCCACAGAGACACTTTCGCTGCTGGAAAACTGTTGAAATACCAAATTGCTGCTTTATTATAATTTTTCTTCTTCTTCTCAGTACTATTTTTTCTAGAGGTCACCAGTAAGCTGTCATGGCTTACTCTAGTCCTGTGAAGATAAGAAACAACCAAGTATTAATAAAGTGCACATATGTAAGGCATGCAAAATTTGTCCATTTCTTTAAGTATCATAAGTATGAGTGTGTGTGTATATATATATATATATATATATATGTATGTATGTGTGTGTGTGTGTGTGTGTGTGTGTGTATAAAAATGATAATGTGACTTACCATGTGAACAGATTTTTTTGCAACAGGTCATTTTTAAAAGCCTTTTGTGCATTGTGCATCTATTGGAAGAGGTTTTTAAAATATACTTTTTAGACTAGTTTGAATGGGGGCTTATCCTTTTTAAAATTGCCTTTTTTGTGTTCTGAAATGACTTCTAATGTAACTTGATTCGCATTTGTCTTTACCTCTCTAGTTATTTATTATGCCCATGTGAAGCAAAGATGTGCAAAATAAATAAATTTGCTTCGACATAAGTTTTTATCAGATTTTGTAGCTGAGTCATTAGTACGAATGAGTCATTGCTGTTTATCATGCAAAAAAAAACTCTGCTTTTGATTTATTGCAAAGCGAAATTAAATGTAACTAATTTAACTATTTAACTTCATTTTTAAAAATGTAAATCACATTTTTGTTTTGCGCAGTCACAATTAAATGTTTTTCATAAAGAAAAAAAAAAAATTACTCCAAACACTGCAAACATCTGCACAATACTGTTAATTTACTTTAAGCTTCTGAAAGTAATGAAAGCTTTATTTGGCCTTTAAGCACTGCTATTGAAGTTCTAAATTGCCTCCTGAATCATAGACCTGGCAGCCATTTTGTAGCGCTTGTGTAATATGAATATCTACTAGGCTTTCTATCTTGTTATCTGAAGTGCAACATTGATTTAGAATTCACAACATTAGGCTTTCTACACTTTCAGAAATAAAAAATGACCAAAAATTGTGGTACAGCACTTTGTCACTATGGCCGTAGCCTAAAGGAAACATCTTTATACCTCCTTTTAGGGGGAAAGGCATAAAGGTGTATCTTTGATCCCAGAGACAGACTAAAGGTAATTTCTTTCAGATGGTGTACTTTGATCTTATGTCTTATCATTTGTAATTTCTGTTTGAAATAGGTAGCTCCTGCTTTCAGGCTATTTTTTTTTAGCAATTTTGTTCCCATTTGTTCTCATAATCTTATGTAGGCCTAACTCTTGTAATCTTTATTGAAAATGTAATATCTTCTGAAATGACTGTCTTTATGCTTTCATCACTTACACAGCATGAGTTACTGGATAATGTTAATCAAATAGTTTTAGCAACACAAGTTCAAATTGAGAAAATATCTAATGCTATTTAATAGTTATAGAGTAACGAAAGCAAGGCCAACATGGTATATAAATAATGCATATTTATAAATGTATATAAATAAGACCAGCAACTGCTGCGTGTCTAAATAACAGTGCTGAAATTTCACATTGTTTTATATTCCAATGCAGATCGTATTCAAGAGTCTATTTTTATGCACTATGCGCCAAGGATGATTTTCATATTCCTTCTACTATCGGTTTACAAGAGTGTCAGATATAATGAGCTATTTCCAGCGAATGCACAGCGGGGGTTCATGGCGGCAGCATGAGTTCGGTTTAAGAGGTGCTCAGGAAAGGCCAGTGTGTATTCACCTTTTTAATTTCCTTTGAGGTGCCATAATGAGCAAATGCCACGACACGCATATAGGTCACGCATAATTTCAGCAGCCTGAAACGGGAAACGCATGAGAGCGCGCGTCCAGTCTATCGCGGTTTTAGAGCAGTGTTGTGTGTCTATGCAGAGGAAGGTTTATTTATATCACTGCAAAATGGCACTGTTTGAGCCAGGGTTTCCCCCGAGGCCACTGCCCTCAAAACTAAAGCAAAATTCAAGATGGTTCAGGAGAAAAGGTTTTCCTAGTGTGCTTATCTGCAATGATATCTGCAATACTATTGAGCGATTTGTTAACTTGGCAGCCCATCACACTAGTCTGTCATTTTTATTGGATTTGAGTAACGTTACGTTAATAATTCAAGAAAGCGTTCACGCGCCGCCGCAGGTAGCTGATCAGGATTGATGGAAAAGCACCACTTGGTTCCTGAAGGTTTGTAATGTTGTCGAGCTTTGCTAGCTTTGTGCAGGTCTGCAATTTTATGCCAGATGGTCTCTGATGTTTTTTGCAAGTCCCAGTTTTAGGAATTCAAATTTGGAGCAGAAAAGTAAAATTTTGTTGGTTGCTTTACTGCCCACCATTTTCAACTGTTTATAATATTCTTCTGTGTCTGCATATTTTCTCTGTGCACATTACTCATCAGAATAAAAAAAGGAACTATGAAAACCAAGACCAACTGTCCTATGACAACAAGAGAGGACCTAAGGTATATTTGCATGGTCAGTGCACGCCGCCCTCCAAAATCTCTAAACGTAGCTACTAGAACCAGCCCAACCAATCACCGGCCAACCCAGAAATGCCCTTCTCTTGGTAGCACGTGTTTCTTGTTACGTTGAGACGTTACTTTTCCCTTTTTTATGATTTAAATGAAGAATGGATTTCTTTTGAACGATTATTATTTCCGTTTCAGAAAAAAATTTAAACGCTCCGCTTCTTTCATTACCATTTTTTCCTTTTTAATAAAGGATGATGCATGATTCAGAATTTTTACAAAGCAAGCCCATTCTTTGTGGAGATCCGATAGTTTGGGACACAACACTCAGATTCTACTTCCTATTGCAGCATCCCCCGTTGCTCTTTTTTTCTCGACTCTTTTTCTTTGGGGAAATGACTTCCTCTCACCTGTCACTCCCCTTTCCACCTGGTTTTAGTTTCCGGTTGCATCGGTCTCACTCCCCGAAACCTCTAACATGCACGTCCTTCTCTGAAGCCTTGATAACCCTCAGTTTGCATGCGACAATGCCGAAGTTTTTTTTTTCCAAGCTTTTTTATACTTTTATTTTTCATTTTGAAGCAGTTTCCCTGGAACTCTATAATTTTCCCCCTTTTCAGCCCTAAAAAAGAAAAGAAAAAAAACTGAAACAACCAAACCAACCAAAAGTGCTAAATGAGGCAGCATGGTTCAGTTACGGAAGTAAATAGCCTCTTTGACTGATTGTGTACCCCAATCTCAGGCCGAGAAAGTGCTTCAATTCAACCAAGAGACTAACTTAACTGCCCTGCTTCTGGAGGCCAAAGAGCTGGAGGCCCGAGTGATCATTCTCTCTGCCAGGTAAGAGGTTTACTGCATCACAATATTCCAGCAGCGCACCAAAACGTCTGCACTTCACTAATGTACAATTACCAGCAAAAGTAAAACGAATCAGAATGAGTCATCCATATATTTATTTTTTTGCTTCACCCTGCTGAATAAACCACCATATGTGGAGTTTAATGCTGATTACCACAAAAATACGTTTTTTTAAAATAAAATAATCAACACGTCACAAATGCTTTTGATTGAGCCTAACTTGCACTGAACTTGGAAAATAATATGCTTAACGAGCAAGACTTAGCAATAACCTTTGCAGTAGCTACCTGCTACTACAAAAATATCACTACCCAGTCTGCCTTTTCAGCAGGACAGACCTTAGAAATAAATAATACTGAAAAGTCAAAGCAATGGGTTTACCAAACAATTTCATACTTCAGTAAGCTTCTTGTATTTCTGTCAGCGGTTGTAAACCTGTCTGTCTGCCTGCCTTTAGCGAGGAAGATGCAGCCGCCGTGTACAAAACAGCACGCTTCCTCAACATGACAGGCTCAGGCTATGTATGGCTGGTCGGGGAGCGTGAGATGTCCGGTAAAGCTTTGAGCGAGGCCCCTGACGGTACGTAAACCCACTTTAGAACAACTGAGACAGGCAGAGGAAATTAAGCCATTCGTCTCAGTTTGTCTGTTAAACTAGACTAGAGAGGTTTTACTGATGAAGCGAGTAGTGGATGTTAATGTTTGTGTGTATAAATTAACCGTTTAAACATTTAAGCACTTTATGTGTTTAAAGGTTTTAAACGAGTCACTTTAGATTACACAATAATGGTTGCGTTCTTTGATTCGCTGGCAAGATTAATTACAATACTGATTATAATACAATTACTATAATACAAATACTAATTGACTTTTAGAAGATTAATTAAGAAGTTAACATAAAAATGTCATTGTCTTGATATTATTATTCTTTTTTTTTAAATGTGTGTTAATTTATAGAGTGTGGTTTTATTATATTATATTATGTTATTATCTTAATAGTTTGGCTTTGTGAATTTAAAAAGGGTGTTTTTTCAACCCTCCATTTGACGTGTTCTGGTATTGGTAAGCTATAAATGGCCTTTTATGTCCCAGGCACTTCACAAGTCACATATTTGAAAAGTTCGCACTACTGTCGTTGTTGCCCCCAATACACTTGCTCACTTTTTACCCTGCCAGTGTTTTTCTTGTCTTTGTCCTCATTTATAACACTTGTGGAGTCTTCACAATAATCTTATGGAGATCTCTAACAGAACTGGATCTTTTAAACCTTGCTCCAATAACAACAAAAACTCAGCTGAAGTTGGATTTATGTATGAAGTATACCTTAAATCTGATATATTTCATCAATTAGTGTGTGTTAGTGTCTCACAACTGGACAGGACATACCACAGTTTGGGTGGAGGTGGCGCTAGTGGGCTTATTTCAGTAAATCCAACCTCAAGGGTCAAAGCTTGCATTCTGGGCAACATGCCTGTGAAGAACAAAACATTCATTTTACATTCCAATTGACTACTCCCAGTGGAAAAAAATCTGACAAAACATGACTTGACATCTGATTTGAGAGTAATTTACCCATTCTGGCTCAAAGGGTGACCCTATGGGTTTTTTTGTGTTGGAAAGGGCTCCTAAATGTCATGGGTGAACAGCTCACTGCTTCATTTTTAACGTCAACACATAGGGCTTATTGGCCTCCAGCTCATCAATGGCAAGAATGAGTCGGCACACATCAGTGATGCCGTTGCTGTTGTAGCCCAGTCCATCCAAGAGCTCTTTGAGAAAGAAAACATCACAGAACCTCCAAGGGGCTGCGTGGGCAATACCAACATCTGGAAGACTGGGCCACTCTTTAAAAGGTCAGTATCACTAAAGATCATGCGTGCAGCTTACCCATTTAATTTGATTTTGTTTGATTTATTATTTCCCATGACATCATGCTTGAGGGGGCATCCGTGTCATTCCTTGATGGATTTTGACAACCACAGACTGTGATCTAACGCACTGTCACAACACATGATATTTCATCTATGCATATTTTTCATGCATCACATTCACACACAAAAAGTTACTCACAGGTCAGAACTGGCTGTGCTCCGCAGGGTACTAATGTCTTCCAAGTACCCAGAGGGCCTAACTGGACGTGTTGAGTTCAATGATGACGGTGACAGAAAATATGCTCATTACAGCATTCTCAACTACCAGAAGAGCAGACTGATTCAAGTCGGCATTTACAATGGAACACAAGTACTAGTCCTTTCTTTAACAGTGTTTATCATTTCGTGCCATGGGCCCTGAATATTGCTTTAGTTCCCGTGAGCCATACAAAAAGCCAACACTAAATCATAGTATTGCTATAATTGTATTCAGAACCAACCCTGTAATGGCACTTTTGCAATCTATGCAAATTATTTTAGATTAGAGGATTGAACAAAGATCATGAGTATGACTATAAGCCTGTTAATTATCTGCTATAATTATCTGCTTCGTCAGGTGGTGATGAATAAACAGAGGAAGATTATTTGGCCTGGAGGTGAAACAGAAAGACCGAGAGGATTCCAGATGTCTACTCGTTTAAAGGTACAGGGTTCACTACATCTATCCAAAACTTGCTAATAATTTTATGTTATGAATCAGAAATGACCTCAAAGTGATTGATGCCTCATAGAAAAGCTGAACAAAATCCCATTAATCTATTGCAGATAGTGACCATTCATCAGGAACCCTTTGTGTATGTGAAGCCAACTATGCTGGACGGGACCTGCAAAGAAGAGTTCACACCTAATGGAGTCTTAATTAAAAAGGTGATCTGCACTGGACCAAATGAGACCATCCCAGGTAACACATCAGGGACGTTTATGTCACTGTGCTTTTCTACATTCGCCGTCTGGAGATACATACATACATACATACATATATATGCAACAGGTATTTATATATGTATGAATGTAGCAAGTGTGTCCGTGGTATGTGTGTTTTATGTTGTGTGTGACTATTTTTGCTCAATGCAAAATGTACGCATGTGTTTTTTGTGTGTGTGTCGCTTGGGCTTCCGTCGTAGCGTTCCGCTTTGCATATAGTGACAGCTGACAGCTGTGTATGTGCCTTGTGTCGCAGCCTATATAATAAACAGGTAAAGTGTGAAAGTCAGTATGAAAGGATTGTACTCCCTTTAGATTTTGATGCTCCCATCTGTTTGTTGCATCTGTCTGAGATCAGAATGGATGGAAAAATACATCCATTCCAACCACAAGAAGTTGTGGCTATTTCAATTCAGCCAGTACCATAGATTAATTGAAAATTAATTCACACAGCTTTTTAATATTTTATTCCGTTATCATCTGCAAAAAAAAATCTATGACTGGCTGAGTAGCAGAGCGGAAACTGAATTTATAGAAAAGGAACTGATCAGACCTCAGTGCTTGCTAGCAGTTGAGAGCATACACCCTCTAAAAGAGAAAAACAATCTCTGAATGATTGAGTGATTTTAGCATTGGGGTGAGTGAACTGAGAAAGGTGGGCGTTCTAAATATTGACCATTTAATTCTTTCAGACGGAATGAAATTTCACTTTTTCTGGTTTGGTTACAGGACGCCCAATTGTTCCCCAGTGTTGCTACGGATTTTGCATTGACCTTCTGATCAAATTGGCAATGACCATGAACTTCACCTACGAAGTACACCTGGTGGCAGATGGGAAATTTGGAACACAAGAAAGGGTAAGCAAACTTTCGCGTCTTGCCAAGTACAGGCAAGATAATTGTCAAAAGATTGCTTTCTACTTATCTTTTGGTGATATAGGTAAATAACAGTAACAAGAAGGAATGGAACGGTATGATGGGCGAACTCCTGGGTGGCCTTGCTGATATGATTGTTGCACCTTTGACAATCAACAATGAACGAGCCCAGTACATAGAATTCTCCAAGCCTTTCAAATACCAGGGATTGACTATCCTTGTTAAAAAGGTACGATTACACTACCCAAACTACCACATTCTATTTATACATTACATTGGTCATTGGTATACATACATCATTAGTATAGCTTTTTTGAAAAAAGTCACCACTGGCTAATGTATCCTCATGACAGCATTGCTGTGCTACATTTATGTTAGTGACCATGCAATGTGTTTCAGGAAATACCTCGCAGTACACTGGACTCATTCATGCAGCCTTTTCAGAGCACACTGTGGCTACTGGTGGGTCTATCGGTGCATGTGGTGGCGGTGATGCTTTACCTACTAGACCGGTTCAGGTACAAGAAGACATTGGTTTAAGAGTGAGGCTACCTGTTCTATGTATGTCCATGGGGTGGCTGTATGCACATGTTGTTTGTTATTTTAAATTAGTTTGTTTCACCCACTGGGATCATGTAGCACTTTTGTTTCAGGATGTATCCACAGTACATGAGAGTACTGAACACGTTACATTATCATTGTCACCATGGAGGTGGGGGAAGTTGGGTACTCTGTGAGCCTGTTCTTTTCCATCTCGTTCTGTCTTCTGCTGTCTGCTCTGTCTCTCTGCCTTGCTTCACATCTGTTATTGTTCTCTCTATGGTATCTGCAAGCAGGCCAATTCTAAGTGACTTTGGATACTGGAGCATATATATGGGTTCTCTGCCTATTCTCTTTCTGAACATTTTCACTGTTTGATCTGGTTTTCCCAGCCCATTTGGAAGGTTTAAAGTAAACAGTGAAGAAGAAGAGGAGGATGCCCTCACCTTATCTTCAGCTATGTGGTTTTCCTGGGGCGTCTTGTTAAACTCTGGAATTGGAGAAGGTGATGTGAAATCTAACATTGTTTTTATTATGAAATCAAATAAAATTAGTTACTTAACATATGTTTGACTACTACTGTACTTAACAAATGTTGTCCAGGTGCCCCACGTAGTTTTTCAGCGAGAATCTTGGGAATGGTGTGGGCTGGCTTTGCTATGATCATAGTAGCATCCTATACTGCCAACCTGGCTGCCTTCCTAGTGTTGGACCGGCCTGAGGAGCGCATCACCGGCATCAATGACCCAAGGGTATGCTGCTCTGAGCATTTGAACAACCAAAGTAAAGCTTTTCAAAATGCATAGTGAGTTTGCATTTTTTTTTCCAGCTGAGGAACCCATCAGACAAGTTCATCTATGCCACAGTGAAGCAAAGTTCGGTGGATATTTACTTCCGGCGACAAGTTGAGCTGAGCACCATGTACCGCCACATGGAGAAGCACAACTATGAAAGCGCCGCTGAAGCCATCCAGGCTGTTCGGGACAAGTGAGTCACTGCTGGGTAGACACCAGCAGGTCTGGCCTCATGGTCAGTCAATCGGTCAGTTAGTCTTGAGGGTCCTGGGCCTGCAGGTCTCAGGTACATAAATCAGTGCCAGCACTTACTGCACTAACCTGCGACCCTGGTCCATAACCCCACACAGGAGAGGCCCAGCTATGTGCCACACATAACATATATTAACATTGAGCTAAAGAACACCTTTTTCAGGTTTTCAGCAAAAACGTCATTGAGGGAATCCAATGGGGGACAAAGCTCCACTCGTCCGGCATTGGATTTCATTTGCCTATGAGGTGGCAGTCTAGATTTCTGGTAACACAAGTCGCACAAGCGGGGTGGGCGGGGTCGGGGTGCCACGAGTGTGTTGTTTCTCACTGTATTGTTGCACCGTAACCCCCCACCCTTCCCGTCCTCCTCCCTTCCCCCTGCCCCAACAGCAAGCTGCATGCTTTCATCTGGGACTCTGCGGTGCTGGAGTTTGAAGCCTCGCAGAAGTGCGACCTGGTGACCACGGGAGAGCTGTTTTTCCGTTCGGGCTTTGGCATAGGCATGCGCAAGGACAGCCCCTGGAAACAGAATGTGTCCCTGGCTATTCTCAGGTCTGTCCCAGCCGAAGCAGCATATCGTACGCATCTGTATAGTTTTATGTTGTATAAAATCTCATCATTGGACACTTACTCATCTCTCTCTGTGTATTTCCCCTCTTTCATCCCTGCTCTGTTGTCTGTGTGCTTGATCATATATGTGTTTGTGTGTATGTGCTGTGGTTGTGGTGACTTTGTGGGATTTATCGGTACTTTCTACCAAAAACAACTTATTAACTTTTGAACTTCTCTTCCTGCTCTCCACCACCCCTTGCAGTTCCCATGAGAATGGCTTCATGGAGGACCTAGATAAAACCTGGGTGAGATACCAGGAGTGTGACTCAAGGAGCAATGCCCCAGCCACACTCACCTTTGAGAATATGGCAGGTATGGTCCATTTCAGGTACAGAGAAACCTAAAAGAGATTGGACAAAAAAGGTACAGTAGGTAAGGTATTGGGGCCTTTTTTTGTCCAATGCTTTTAGTTGTCGTTTTATGCTCACCTGTGTTGGTGTTCACATTTGTAACAAACTCATTAACCTTTAACATCCATCCATTTTGCATGGTTTTCAGCAGCAGGCCCCAAATATTTGGGCAATACATGTAGGATTCCATCACACAGAGGCTCCACCACCTCCAGCTCCTCAGTGGGTTGATTCGAAGAATACTGTGTCTGCGTTAATCGTCTGACAGTTTCATTCATTCCTCTCATTCACAGGTGTCTTCATGTTAGTTGCTGGAGGCATTGCAGCTGGGATCTTCCTCATCTTCATCGAGATTGCATATAAGCGCCATAAAGACGCCCGCAGGAAGCAGATGCAGCTAGCCTTTGCGGCCGTCAATGTTTGGAGGAAGAACCTACAGGTAAGGTAGCTCTCTCCTACAACACAAGTGGTAAAAAGAAGGGTGAACATGAGGGAATGACCTCCCAACAGACTTATACATAAGAAGGTATTTTTTCACTCATACCTTTACTAAAAACAGATCTTTGGTTGCACTGCTTGGTGTGGTGACCAAAGGTGGACGATCTCCATTGCTTGTTCTTAGGCGTCTAAAAGGGCCTGGAATTGTCTAGGCTGCTCTGGTTCAATCAGCCTCCTTCTTCTTGTCTGTCCCAACAGGACAATAAGGAGAGCTCAGGGAGTCAAGCTGTGGGTGCGGCTGGGACTCCATCTTTAGTATGTAAAACAAGCTGATCTATTTTGTTGCCACGCCATCCTTGCTACGCGAATCAGTATATCTAAAACAGCTGATATGCTTAGTTATTCATCAGAATATGAAGCTGCTTTCATGGCATGAACCACTTAAATGCTTTAAACCACTTAGTGTATCAAAAATAGATGAAATAAAACTACCTGAAGATGATGTCAAAATAATGTTTGCGATATAAAAACTTGATTAGGTACATTGTACATTATCAAGCTATCCTAAAGAGAACAAGAAGCTAATTAGATGTTAAGTAAGACATAGATGTTAGTCCTAATCTCAAACTATCTTATATAACTTAAATCTTATATAACTTAAAAACAGTGCAAAAGTAATATGACATAAAACACATTATAGAAGTTAATATTTCAAAAGCTCAATCCAGCACATCCATATATTGTCTACATATAGTCTAACACAGTCCAATTGAAATGTCTTCTACAAACTCTTGCTTACCTGTGTGTCCTTTAAGACCAATGTTGTCTAGTGAGAAGTCCTGGGAGGTCTTCCCAGTGGGA
Organism: Puntigrus tetrazona; assembly: GCF_018831695.1. Lineage (NCBI taxonomy): Eukaryota > Metazoa > Chordata > Actinopteri > Cypriniformes > Cyprinidae > Puntigrus > Puntigrus tetrazona. Next base: position 1,040,285 of record NC_056719.1, read on the forward strand.
CTGTGATGTTTGCTGAGGGGTGGGTCAGTGGGGAGGGAGATGGGTAGAAATACAGTGAGGCTGTGAGAGCCTCAAGCTGCTTCTTTGTTCAAAATGACAAAAGGTCAGAACTGCTGCAATAAAATAAACAGCAGTAGCAGTGAAAGGTAAGATCACAGTCGCTTGTCTTTGTGAGCAGGTCAGTTTACTGTCAATGTCTGTCATCTGCCTCACATGTATAATTGTCTCTGTATGTTTATGCATGTAGGCTCTTATGCAGAAAGGTCAAGCAAACACAAAAACACTTTAAATTTGGAGACTAGAAGATAAGATAAAATTGAGGGGTTGATTTAAATGTGGATTAATCAATAAACGTTAGTTTGTATACATCATTCACTGTGGCATTTAATGTTTTTGTCAGCTTTTCCTTTATGTATGGGAATTTACACAACTTTTTGATGGTGATATCTTTGTGAGCTTGAGTATAAATATAAATGTTTTGTGTGAGTGCTCCTATATGAATGTTCATATTCAAACACCCATTTGCACCTGTGTGTACTGCACCTTCATAAAGGGAACTTAGTGTAACACACACACACACACACTGCACTTCTGAATAATCTGCCCAATTTGCAATTTTGTCCACTGGGTTGTTCCACTGTCATCTCAAAAGCACCGAGATGTCAAAAACAAGCTGCCCACATTACAATGGCTAATGGTTGTCTCTTGGAGCAGAGCCCATTCAGAAGTGCACTGCCTTCAGGAAAATGAGAAAACAAATGGAAATACAAAAAAAAGGATGATGCAAAACTTAATGATGCGTGAATGTGCTCTCATGAGATACTATGACAAAGCTTGCAGCCAGTTACGTATCTTACTGTGCCGGTAGTCTACATGGGTCCAGCATGCTAAATGCACAGACAGTGCTCTGACCAAAGCCAAATAGGGCTTATTAATATTTTTTTCTTTGTTAAAAGCATAAAATTGATGCAGGACAAACAAGTGTGTGTTTAGCAAAGTTGTGGTAAAACATTGTGGTAAATCCCAAAATGGAAGACTTTTTAATTTGCAGCAGGGGTCAAATGATTTTGTGAAACTTTCAAAGGACCGCAACAAATGTGAAGATGATCCTGAGAGTTTTCCATCAGCCAAAGTCAACTGTATGCTTGTCCACATTTTGCTTACTTATTCACACCCTTGCTCCTACTGCCCTCTGCATGAGTTTAAATGAAATTCACACCACATTTAACCCAACTACCTGACCCCCATTACTTACTGTATGTGTGGTGTGGATTTCCGTTATACCCTACAAAAGTATAACGCTCAAAGAGGGTTCTTATAAGTATTCATGTATTGATTAGTATTACTTCATATCCTGTGCTCTCTTGGCATTTTATTGGTTGCTCTACTTCCCTATAAGAGTGTTGTTTTGTTTTGTGATATTACAGACTGCTTGGCTTTGATGTCATTATTTCCTCAGCAAACCCATTTTGCTGCCTTCTGCTTTTGCTTATGGATCTTAAAGTCATATGATCTTTAAAGCAAGTGGATAAATATTCATTTATTTTTCTGTTTTCCTCCCCAATGCAGCCCTCTTCCTCTGTAGAGACTCAGGATGTAAGAATACCTTAATTCGACCTTTTCTTACACAAACACACCCAGTCTTGTGCTATACCTACGTACCATTTGTAGAGGCCAGAGAGTAGCCGTGTGGGGCACCTTTGTTGGACAGTGGGAGGGAAAGGGGCAAAAAGGTCCCAATCTTCTTCTGTGCCTAAAACCACAAAGTGTTAAGAAGTATTTAATAAACAGAAACAGAGCAAAACAGATGCCAAGGAAGATCATTTGCGAATTTGAAAGTGCTGCCACTTCATGCAACCAAATCTGTTGCATCTGTTACTACCAATTCTTAGTCTCTTTGCCTCAAACAAGTCTGACTTCCATTCACACTTATAGATCGTTGGGTTTAAGATAGCTTATCAACGGGGAACGAGGGGATGTGGTTTTGGTAGTTGGAAACCAGCCAGAGAACATGAATAATTGTTCTACGTATATTTATTTTAGGATAGAAAAAGTGGTAGAGCAGACAGCGACCCAAAAAAGAAACCCTCTTTTAGGTCCATCAGTACCACCCTGGCCTCCAGCATCAAGAGACGTAGGTCCTCCAAAGACACGGTAAGGAGGTTAAGGAATGGCATCTCTTTTTACTCGGCCGGTCTCTCTTCCTCTTTCTGCGTCTGTCTTTCTCTCGTCCTATTCTTCCGCTCTTCTCTCTGTATCTACTTTCTTCTGTCTTAAACGACATGTCATGTCTGAAACCAAGAGAGCCGCATTTCTCTCTGGTTATTCCTCCATTCCTGGCATCTCGGCCATGGCCACGTGTCTGTCAGTCAGTCATCGAGTCACCATCCAGACCCCATCTCTCAGTTAGGACTTAAGAGCTCAGCCATCCTTAAGAGTTAAGCTGAAAGGTTTTAGGACCCAGTGATCAGGGAAAAGGTTGTAACCTAAGAGCTGTTCCAAGAGGAGGGGGCGCTGCACAATGCCTGATGTTTCTGGGCTGCTTCTCTCCCTATTGCAACCTCTGGATGTGGAGTGTGTGTTAGTGCGGGTGGTGTGGGTGTGCCTCTTTTTGGTGGGATGTGTTGTGCGTAATTGTGTGTTTCTCGTCCCCAAACCTGCCTGATGTTTTTGATATGAACAGTCAAATCTTGCGATGTTTGTATCCCCGACGGCATGCTTTAGTGTTGTGGTGTTTGATCAGAGCAACCGATACCATGCAGACTAACTCATTTTTTTTTTAAACAGCGGAACTTCCCTGTCAGACATTGGAATCATCAATTAACAATGATTTTCTTTTGTACAACTGTTTTGTTTGAGGTCCTAACAAAATTTACTTTAAGGAATGGGAATCTGAATATGAATTCTGTCATCGTTTACTCACCTTCATGTTGTACCAAATCTGTATGATCTTCTTTCTGCTGTGGAACACAAAAGAAGATGTCCAAGATGCTTTTCTCCATTCAGTAATACAGCAGACAGTGACCAAGGTCTCTCAACGTCTAAAAAAACATCATAAAAGTACCATAAAAGTAGTCATTTATGTGCCATATTCAAAGTCTTAATAAGAAGTAATAAAACATGCAACAAATTACTTTTGATATCAGTGGCATAAACCTTTAATGCAATGTAAATTAAATTTAAGAGCTATTAAAATTTTCAGGGAACAGCTTCAATCTGATCCTCCTACAACATTGTGTGGCTTTGGAAGACTTGGAATATAGCGTTAACAGCAAAAAAATTAAATTAAATATATATAAATTATTGTGCTGCCATAGTAAAACCTTTCCATAAAGTTCTTTAACTATATATACTACATATATACTTGCACTTAGCATAACATAACATAACTTTTGATTAACATTAATATGAGTTGCTATGGCACCACAACTTATTAAGTAGGGCCTTAAAATATATATACATGATTGTTAGTTGTTTCCCTCCATTTTTAGCCCTATTTGCAATGTTATGGGAATTATGTTACTTTTGTCCTTTTAAAATGTTTAAGAACATGGGGAAAGTTGTTTGGGGTGGTGAAAGGAAGAAAAGGCACAACAATCCAGGTGAAAAGAGTAGCAATCCACAGTGTTTAACCATCCTTTTATTTCTTGATATCAGTGTCGCCTCTCTTTCTATATAAGTGGATGTATATGGATTTATAACTGTCGACGTCCCCCACATGATGTACATGCTACACAGCCTCTCTCTTCCTCTGCAAGCATGCAATATATCTGTCGTAGAAGTAGAGACTGTGTTTTGGTTGCCTTAGTAGAAGTAGTTGCATTTTTTTTTTTGTGGTAGTGATGATACACACACTTTTTGTCTCTTTTGCTGATTCACTGTCTCTCACCAGGGGGCACTGTGGGCTTGATTTGGAAGTGCCAACAGCAAGCCTTCTAAGTGAACATAACAAGAACTCTCTCATGCTCTCTGAGGCGTGCTAAGGGCATTCTTGATGCAACACTGAGGAAGACAAAAAAAAAAAAATCAAAAAAAAAAAAAAAACCTCCCGGTGTCATCAGAAGTATTGCTGAATATATCTATTCTGCAATATGATGATGATAATCTTGACCATGAGAACGTTTGCCTTAAGCTTTGGCTTTTAAGAGTTGTTGCATCATATTTTGAGCTTATAAGCTTATTTATTGGCAATGGCATAGTAATAAAAAACAGTAAGCTATAAAAGAGGACACATGCTATAATTAGTATGGTAAATATTAAATTCATTTGTAGAAATTGTTTACAAGAAATGTTATTTTGAAATTATTTTGAAATGAAACATCCAAACATTGCATGTGTCCTTGGTTTTTGCTAAATTCTTAAATCTTAGTACAATCTGAAACTCTCTGCTGCTGCTTTTACATCAATATATGTATTTTGCTTTTTTGAAAAAATGTATTTAATAGGTACATACATATCGGTCTTGATGAGCGGATTACCAAAAAAAGAAAAAAAATGTTTGTCAGCTTAACCAAAAAAGCTCTCTGTGCCTCAATTTCACAGTTTGCCACAGCAAGGAACAGAACTTGATAATGACACAACTGCAATAATCCTGACAGATCAAAACACTTTGTTTCAATAAAAATGTCCTTGCCGTTGCAACATGGCAAGCCACACTGAGAGACATTTTATAGCTTACAAAAAAATTAAAGCAAAAAAAATGTTATAATTGCCTTCTGACTGGGCACCTGCATGTCATTGAGTGTTTTGCCAACCCGGCACTGCAGATGCCCATGTGAGAAAACAGCTTGTTGCCCTTCTAACACGTCTAAGCTTGAGATGAGGAAACAGGAACTGCAACTGAATGAGAATTAAATATAATAAAGTATTTGAACATTTGAGCCAAGTTTAAAAATGTAGTAACGTCATTGCATTGGACAACAAAATAAGAAAGCAACTGGTATTTGTGTCCATTAACAAACTTTACAAGAAATACTTTGGTTGTTAGGATTTAATACTGTTCTAAAATGTTTTTACGGATACTTTCTTGACCCTATCTGGTTTAAAAGTTTAAAATGGAACTGTCCATAGTTAATGTTATGAACTACAGCTCTGTTTACTCTGCTAGGGCGCCGGTGTGAACGTGAGGGGATCTGATATCATATATCCACTAGAAACCACAGTGAGCCAACTGGGTTAAAAGCGACTGCAAATATAGCTTGGAAAAAAGGTCATTGGTTAACATCACTTGTTTGCAGATGCCAATTGGTTTATATTTCATTATATAATGCAATGACAGTCATATATTTTTAAGTGTGTCGCAAGTGTCCAAATACATTTTGACTTTTGACCCAATAATCCTTATATAACACATAGGTTATTAGGTGACCTAAAAACCATCTCTCAGCAGAGAACCTGCTTCCTCTTCTTTGAAAATAATTCTAAATACCACCTAAGGCAGCAAGATAGCTGGAAGAACACTTCTCCCACACCAATTGAAAATTTTATAACCTCCTTGGATGTAACAGAATTTTTAAGTGTTGCATTCAATTGTAAAACATAGCCCTTAAAATGTTTTTGAGTCCTGGCCTGAAGGCAAAATTTAGTCCAATGACATCTGAAACATTCAATGGTTGAGTACTTGTTTTGGATTTGCATGCTACCTGCTGCCTTGGGGGTAAAGAAGGAAATTCCGTTCTGGGCTTTTGGGAAAGAGGAAAGGTAACAGTCGCACTAATGTTCTCTATCCTGTGTGTTTTCTACCTTGTCTCTTTCTACAGCAATACCCACCCACAGACATTACGGGCCAACTCAACTTGTCCGACCCGTCTGTCAGCACGGTGGTGTGAGGCAGAGAAAGAGGGAGAGTTTAACATAAAGACATGCTCATTCTTTAGAGACAAACGAGATGGAACTAGAGAGGAGCGTTGTAGTACCGTTCCTCTAGGTTTTGCACAGTGGATCCATCACGGACGAGAACTACTGAGCCACTTCACCTTTATGAAGAGCCAATGGGACCTGTTGGGATTTCATGGTGGACTGCAAGGGATGGCATGACCCTGCAACGCACTGGAGCACTGCGAACACACAGACCATATAAACACATAAACACATAGACCATCACAGCTTGATGCTAAAATTAGTATACTATCATTCCATCCACCAGTACTTCTTCTGTATAAATTCTTTATGATTATGTAGAAATATTTCTTATTAGTATTAGTGCTTATTCTTATGTTAAGTGGTTTAAGTATTGTACAGTATAATTTAGAACAAGGAACAAAACATTTCATGTTGCAAGGCCGATTCTACGGCCGTTATTTAGACAATTAACTAGTTGTAGTACGTATTAGATTAATTACATTCATCATTTGCATATGATATTTATCTTCTATACCATTTTTATTGTTTTATTTGCGTTCGGCTCATTGTTTTTTATTCTTTGTCTATATAATCTATAAAGGCAAAATGTCAGCCAATCAAGCACATGATCTGTGCTGTTTCATATATCATTGTCTTTCATATTCTAACATCCCTTTGCATGTAATATGCATGCAAATTTGTCCCTAAAGAATTATGGACAAGAAAAATACACAGTATTACCCCCCTCCACATATCGTGGAAGAGGCATTCAACGTTTATATTTAAGATGTGGCTTACTGCACATCAGTTAATTGCAAACTCTCCTTCAAAGTTCTTCCTCTTTAAACGCAGTTGTTCTCAACCTTAGTCTGAAGGGTGCATCAAGGGGCCGAGTTTTTCATCCAACTAGCACTTGGCTTCTCATGCAAAATCGTCTCTATGTGTCATCTCCACAGATGACCTCAGAGATATTTTACATGAGAAAACCCCAAGTGTGCCCTTTTATTTTCAATGCTGGTGCTGTATTTTCGTATACACCTATTAGTTAGATGGCAAAACTGGCCCGTTCCCAAGTTCTGGGGTTGAGAAACATCAACAAAAGCTATACAGATAAGGACTGCTTACTGTAAATGTTCGCCTAATGCTATTTATATTACCCATGGAAACTCCCCTATAAGAGAGATCATACCCAGCACTTTAATGTGAATCTGTCGGAAGCTATACGCATATGGAAATTATGCAATTTGCCAAATGTTGATTGTAATATTCATACTTGATATGAAAATGCACATTTGAGAATGCGAAATATGTTATATGTAACTGTCAGCTGTTTGAAATTGACAAAACACTCCTTTTCTAGATTTCATTTATCAAGAGATTTACATTTGTTTCTGATATATCAGAGGTAAACTGTTTCGAGTGCATATCATATATATCTTCTGTTTACTACTATAAGCTTACACTACTTTAGGTTTTAGTATTTTCAAACTGACAGGTGTATGTACAGTATGTTTTTCTCATTGTTTGGGTCAATGAATGTGGTTTGTACTTCAGAAGAAAGATGTATTATATCTGATTTCAGGGCATGTGAACACTGAATTCAGTTTATGTTGCCTGGACTGCAAGATTGCAGATGATTTTAAGAAAAATTGAAAAAAGGGAGTGTTTTTATGAGAAACTGTCACATTGTAAATGACAAACACAATTAGATAAATAGCATCACATACAGTGACACACATATCCTGAGCATAAAAGTGTTACTTTAATAAGTGCTTCATCATGTTTCGGTTCATTTTAGATATATCTTCAATGCATTTTGACAGAATATATAGAAATAACATTTCTGTGTGCCAATAAATTTGTGCCATGTCAGTTGCAGACCACAACTAAGTGTCTTTTCAATTTTCTGAGCATGATATTATTTATTTTAAAAATATCGACGATTTTATGTATTTACCTTATCAAATTTATTTCCGTGATTAAAAAAAGTGTGTGTATAACACATTTTTTAGCATACATGGGTACCCAGAAGAGAGCAAAATCTAAATCTTTATATATTTTGTATATTGTATAAATGCAAAAACTATATGTGCATAAAAAAACATCAATCTATGCAATGCCCCCAGTTAAATAAATAAACGTGCGTGTGTAAATATGCGATACGAATAGCAAAACACATAATTTCTCGAATAAATTCCCAATACACAATACGAAGACGTGCACAGAGACAAGTACTGCGGCAAATAAACAAACCTTCCTTCCATTTCCCAGAAAGTTCAATATTAGCTACAGGCAGTTCAAGAGAGGTGGAGATGCATACATTAGTCAGACGTCTACGGGGGTAGTGGTCAAAATAGTGACTTGTTAATCTCTCATCATGAATTTTAAAGTATGAGGAAAACGCCCGACAGCGTATTTAAGAGGCGGTATCACCATCATCAGTAAGGACAGACTGTTCCTCTGCAAACACTGACGTCTGCAACAGGTGAGTCTACTTCAGTCTTTGCTGCACAGTACTACACGATAGATTATTTACTGAAACGTTTTACTAACAGTTTTTGACGCGCTCATTCTGTACTGCGAACTGTGTCACGCCATCCTGCAAAGCGACAAATTGTCGTAAACAATGTCAACAAAGTCGCGTCATCTTACCTGCTCTTACGGGATCTGTTTATTTCACTGACTGAACGCAGGTGGGGGGAGGTCCTCGCGTATAAAACAAGCATTTTTCATTAAACGTTGTGATTCTCCTGCGTGAATCATAAAAGTGAAAGACCAAACGGCATTAGCGGGAAAACGAATTGAAAAAGTTCTGTTTTTAGTGTTGTTTACGTCTGACGTTCCTCCCATTCTACTACAGTTTGAGCCAAAACATGCTGCCATGGCTACATCTCTGCCATAAAATTGCCGTCACTGTCGTAAAAGAGAAAAAAAAGATTTAGATTTTTCAATATATATATATATATATATATATATATATATATATATATATATATATATATATATATATATATATATATATATATATATATATATATATATATATATATATATATATATATATATATATATATATATATGTGTGTGTGTATATATGTATATATATATGTGTGTATATATATATATATATAATGTATATATATATATATATATGTATATATATATATGTGTGTGTATATATATATATATATATACATATATATAATGTATATAATATATATATATATAAATATATATATTATTTATATATATATATATACTGTATATTGTATGTGTATATATATTGTGTGTGTGTGACTGTATGTTAATCCATATAGATTTGTAAATAATATTTATTTTACTGTATGTTTCTTGTACTTTTAATCCAGACACTGGCTGGCAGGTGGTAGTGACAGTTGCTCTTTGGGCAAGAAGCTTCTTCTTTGTGTGACGATGGGGGAGAGCGAGGCATGCTTATTTTCACCTGTTGCTCCTGCTGAGACCTGGCTTAAACACTGCCTGTCCACACACTTCAGGCCTAAACACTCACTTGAGGAGGGTTCCCAAAGTGACCACTGTTCATCTCAGCCATTTTGCACCAGAAAGAGACTTGTGGTGGCCCTTCTGGTCATTTTGGCTTTGATAGTCATGATCCTGCTCTTTCTGCTGAATTATTATTGTATTATGGTCTGGCACATGTGTCAGCATGAAGAGTCTGCTCTGCCAATGTTTCAAAACACCACACCAGAACTGGACATTCAGCGCTGAGATGTTACACATTGTATTATTTTTGTGTTAATATTTGGTGCACCCATCTGGGATGCATTTCTATGGTGTGCTGCTGTGTTTGTTTTTTTTTTTTTTTTTTTTTTTCTTTGTCTTGTTTGGATGAACTGAAATAACACTGACATTTCCAGTGTGAGCTTTTCCAGTGTACTATATGTGTGATTTTAAAAAGGAAATTATTCACGTTGTCAAGTTACTCAGTTTTTGAACTTTTAGTTTTGTATTTATTTAAATGATTTCTTAGGTTTGTCGTTGAAAATTAAGCCTACCTTATTTGGCAAAGTCACTGTATTTATCCATTTATTTAAATCTGTTAATCTTTATCTTGTGAAGCTTGAAATGTAGTTAAATACTGTTCATAAATCTATGATTGTTTAAGCTTTGTGTGCTTGTGAATCTTTAAACGTAGATATCTTGTGTTATTAATTCTGCTTTCAAGCCAAACGCACACAGATCAGAATATCACTCAATACAAGCTTTTATTGAACAGTATGTATAGTAAATAGTAAATCAAAAACATAACCTTTGGTATATTTTTGACGCCTCATTCCGTTTAAAATCTGGATGTGTGACCTTAATTTAGTCATTCTGTTTTGTCGTGATATAAGCACTGCTCGAGCATTCAACTGGACCGTAATCCTCCCCAAAACGTAGATGACGTCACACATTGAACCTCCCTCCCTTTTCAACACAAAACAGGAAATTCTTACCACACTTTGAGTAGTGCATTGTGGATACAAAGTAGGCCTGTAAATGCAAAGTGCCTCTGTTCTTGGCAGGGATTATCCTATTCAGAGCATGCTGTCTGTGTCAGCTTTTGAATAGAGGCAGTGGCCATTGAAAGAAGAGAAACCTTGAAAATAAAACTGGTCTCCATCACATTAGTCCTCCCGCACAAGAATGACTCTAGATTTAGTCAGCTGCACCAGCGGACACGCCTCTAGCGTTCACATTTTAAACAGATGATAGAAGAAGATTTAGGAATTTTCGGAACACTCCCTTTTTCTACAAAGAAAGGTTTTAAATAGTGTAGGACATTGTGTTTCTATTAACTATATTAGACAACAATTATTACAACAACAATTATTCTACACCTGTCTGTGTAGACTATTTCCGAATCGTGTTTTGTAATAATTTATCATGTGCACCTGCAAAATTGATGTTTGTTATTATTCTAAAGAAACGGTTACTAGCCGGGCTTCTTTTTACAAAAGAAGTCTGTTCTCCTCTGAAGGAACTGGGTGGGCGGAGGGGGTTGCCCCTGTTCCTTCACCATCAATTGCGCCAGGCAAACCCCAACTTTACTAATGGATAAACCGTTTGTTAAGTTTGTTGTCTCGGCGGCACTCTTTCTGTTTGGAATTGTGTCTATTGTACTCCTTACAGTATTTATAAATGAAATGAGAGAGCCACCACAGTACATGGTAAGTAAGATTATACTTCTATGTGCTGATAAAAATGTAAATCTGTTTATTTTGTGCCTTCTCTCTATGTCTCTTGTTCTCCTGTGAGTTGCATTTTACCCAGTGTATCCCAATTAACTGGAGGAATGATTTTGGCACGTTGTACAAAGAGGCATTGCTGTAAGTAAGTTAAATGCCTGAAAACAATGTACTATCACAAAAGTATTATGTTTTAAGCATGCACTAATATGTTGTGCACAGCTACCTGAACCACAAGGCTAGCATCTGAAATTACATTACAACCAGGTGCAGCGTATTTAGCCGTAGGGAAGTAAGCCTTTGCAAGGTAAACATAGAGAACGGTCATTTTGTTGAGTTGGGAACCCTGGAACAAATGAAGATGCAGAGTCAGAATAGTTTGTTTATGTCAGATACGTCTGGGAATTGCATCTCCAGGAGTGTGTCTTCAGGCAACAGGTACATGTTAACCCCTGGGAACCGTGGGTAAATATTGTGTAACAGGCCAAGGAAACATGCAAAATCTTAGTAATTGTGCTTGAAATATGGTGATAATCTCAAAATATGTGATTACAGTAGTTTCTGTGAATGTCAAAACATGTTATGTTCTCTTCGTATTATGGAAATTTTAGAATTTGACCAAAACCTTAGGTTCTGTTTGAGATAATGCATTCTAAACACATAGATTTAAATATCTCTCTCTCTCTCTCTCTCTCTCTCTCTCTCTCTCTCTCTCTCTCTCATTGCAGTATGGGGTTGTGCTGGATGCTGGATCCTCACACACTGCCTTGTACATCTACAGATGGCCGGCTGACAAATTAAATGGCACAGGCGTTGTCACCCAGCACAGCGAGTGTCATGTCAGAGGTCAAATGGCTTTCTGAAATACTTAAAATTTTCAGGAAGATTAATGGAAGATGTAGACATAGATATAGATAAAGAAAATGAAGCATCAATATGCATGTTCTGGTATAAGATATTTCAATATAATTCTAGAAACTGGTGTAATTAATGTGACTTGTGTTTCTTTGGTGTAGGAGGGGGAATCTCTAGTTATGCTGGGCAGCTGGATGCTGCGGCCCGTAGCCTCGAGGCATGCTTGAAACAAGCCATGCGTGACATTCCCCCAGAAAGACATCACCACACCCCTGTGTATCTAGGAGCTACTGCTGGCATGAGACTTTTGAAGTGAGTGTGTTTTATCCATCTATGTAGTACTGAATCATTATGCATATAAAAGAACACATCCTATTTTAAAACACTTTCTGTTTTCCTAATTTTCTGGTTAAACTGCCCATATTATGGGTTATGAAAGTTTCATATTTTGATTTTGGGAGTCCTAAACAACAGGTTGTTATATATGCAAGGTCAAAAAACACTTTCATTTTCTTATAATGTGCATTTAATTTGACCTTATTTGTTTTTACAACTCTCAAACGTTCAACAATTCATTTTTCCAAACCCCTCCAGTGATAGGTGATTTTATTTAAAGCAGTGTTTAATCGTAACAAAAACGGCACCTTCTTTACAAAGAAGAATTACATTGGGACCAGTGTATTCAATTTGGAAAGAGAAGGTATTTCTGTTTTTAAATGTGCTATTTGGTTTTACATCATATTAATGGAAATTCATACATGTACCCCCGTTTTCACAGTCCTAGACTAAAATGTAAGTCTGAGCTGTTACAAATGAAAGAAATGTGACTCATCTTAAAATATATCAGTGACTTTGTTCTTCCTCAAGATGCATACCAGTTGTGTTTTTTTTTCTAAGGCGCTTTTAAATTACTTAAATGTCCTAATTGAACTATGCCTTAATCCTGGCTTAAGCTAAACCCTGTCTGTGAGACCAGGTCTTAGTGCCTTAATTGTCTAAAAACTTTCTAGGGCCAGTGTACGATCTAAATATTTCTAGCTATATAATAAAATGTTATTTTTTCTGCCAGGATGACATTATTGCCTTTTTTCATTTACCTTCAAATACCTTAAATTTATTTTACAGAATTACCAATCCTGGCAAAGCATCTCAGATTCTTCAAGAAGTAAAACAAAAAATCAAATCCTTTCCTTTCAACTTTCGAGGAGCAGTAATTTTGAGCGGTCAAGAAGAGGGGGTTTACGGTTGGGTCACAGTCAACTACCTTCTCGAAAACTTCATAAAGGTGCTTTCTTGTTAGAGTGCATCTGTCTTTTCTTATCAGTGAAACTGTCCATAAATGAGTTATCCTTAAACGTTGTTGCTCATCATCACAGACGCCTAAACATCAAGCCAGTGCTTTTATTTATGGTGCAGTATTTTTACCAGTTTCATGACTGCTTGGGCCATCTAGTGGCCATTTTCTATCTTTGTGTGCTCATTTCCACGCTATATAGTATGGCTATGTGGGCCGCTGGCTGAACTCTGGCAGAAAAACAGTCGGAGCGCTGGATTTAGGTGGAGCGTCCACACAGATCACCTTTGAGACCCCAGACATAGTTGAGAACGAGTTGAACAGCATGACCCTGCGTCTCTATGGGCAGGATTATTCCCTCTACACGCATAGTTACCTGTGTTATGGTAAAGAAGAGGCTCTCCGCCAGATCCTGGCCTACCTGTTTGAAGTATGACATCAAACACCACAAATCAATAATACTTCATTGTACACTGTATGTAGACACTATTGGTGACTTCTCTGTGAATTCTTTTCATCACAGTTTACATTCATTTAGTATTTAGTATTTAGTATATTTTTATTTCAGTTGCAGGGTAATTCTACCAAAGTGTACCATCCCTGCTACCCATCTGACTTCACTGATGTCTTCAAGCTGGAGCAAGTGTTTGACTCGCCTTGTACAGCATCTAAGAGACCCAAACCTTACAACCCTCATTCCTGGATCAGGGTGCAAGGCACCGGGGACTACCAAAGCTGCCTTGGCAACACTTCTAATATATTTTCCTTCCAGTTCTGCCCCTTTTCTAAGTGTTCGTTTAATGGAGTTTTCCAGCCCAACATCAGCGGGGGCTTCATGGTGAGAGACGCAGAAATTGACAAAGTGGAACGTACAAGTTTAACAGAATAAAATCTTATACATTTGTATTTCTTTCAGGCATTTTCTGCTTATTTCTTCACTCACAGTTATCTCCAGCAAAGTACAGGAATAAACATCAGAACCTCTGCTCAGCTAGAGGAGGCTACCCAAGCTGTGTGCAATATGACCATAAAAGAGGTTTTATGTGTTTTTCTTTGTTTGTTTATGTTTTTTTGAGTAAAACACTAATGTAAATAAAACAATTAAAGCATGTATGACAAATTATATCAGTTTGTATGAAACATGATTAACTTAGATTTTTTAACATTTGTTTCATAAAAATAACGACGCTGATTTTAAGTATTTAAATACATGATCTTTATAGTCAAATGTTAACATTTAATCATTTTTTAATCCAAATAATATTTACTCTGCAATGAAAATTATTTTAAATATTAACTGGATATTTTCTAGCCAGGTTTTATGATTGTGAAAAAAATGTCTTTGCGTTTATCTTAAAAACACGCTGTTTAAACATGCTGCATTGCATCTCTGATGACCTGTAAATATTACAAATTCACATCCGTCTTCTGTTCATTATAGATGACAGAGAAAGCTCCGTACTTGAAAAAATACCTGAAGGATTACTGTGCTGTCGCGGTGTATATACAAGTGCTACTGCTTAGGGGTTATAACTTTGATGAGAGTTCTTTCCAAAACGTTGCTTTTCAGAAAAAGGTGAGTTTATCAAAATTATACTCTATGCTAGTGCATCACAGAACCGCCTTGTAACCACAAACAATTTTACAGTTTGCTTCTGTATAAAATGCAAATTGTGTGAATGTGAAGTATTAAAAAAAACACACATTTAGTGTCTGCTATGTCACAGGCAGGCGAGGCGTCTGTGGGCTGGGCTCTGGGTTATATTCTCAGTGTGAGCAGCCTTCTTCCAGAGGAACCTGCGGGCATCAGGAAGGGCTTGCGTCCTGCTGCATGGATTGGCTTGTTGATTCTCCTAACCGTCCTCCTCACTTCTACCTTCTGTTACATGGCTCTCCTAGTGATTCGGAGGAAAATGAGTAATGAAGGAGTCTCATAGCGCACTGCTATGCATACAGTTGTTCAATGTGTTCAATACTGTACTGTCTATGCTAATACTACATCAAATTTAACAGGAAAATTGTTTGTTTTATCTAAACATATGCACCTTAGGAAATTAAATGAATGAGGCACAAAATGAATAACACTAAATAATATTATATACGGTATACTATGGTATGTCCAATACCAGCGCTGTTCTATTGTGCAATAGATATTGTTCACTCTTTTAACAGATTTCAGAAAATGTCTTTGCCTTGTGTGATACACTAATCAACTTTATTAAAGAAAATATATGTAATTTGACTGATGTCAGTGACCCACAACTGTAGCTTTGTATCTCTTTGGCCAATTCACATTTGTATTCAGTTGATGTACAATGCAATACAAATATTTCGTAGACCGCAGGAATAAAACTATAATGTTAATAATTTACGAAGTTGGATTGATTTCTGATGCAGGTCACTAAAGAATGTACATGCAAAATAAACTACAATGTGTTTAACAAATATGTTTTCAACTATAGACCTATATCTATCATATTTTTAATTTGATTTTATTACATGTTATAGTATTTTTAGATATTTTCTTTTACCATAGACTATAAAGTTATCTTACTTTTAAAACGACAAAATGAGAGAAAAGATGAAAGACTATGTTTGATATATATATACACTATATATTTTACACTCCTTTTAATCAGTAATCGCTTGCAATTGTATTTATAATTATAATTGTAGGCTTCATAATATGGCATATGATATATGTGCTTCGTACAATATGACCAAGGTTTATTTTGGGGGGTTTAAATTTACCATGACAATAAAATAAAACACCAGATGATGGCAGTAAGCATCTGCTTAATTCAGTGGCTGGCACGTAAAGAAACGTGATCCTACTGCGCATGCGCATATCGCCTCCCCTTCATATTTTAGCTATTGCCATGTAGAGCTGTTTGGCATTTTAGCTTAATCTGCTACAGTTTTGATTTATTTCCAGGTTTTAAAAAAATGTCCGAGCTTGAAGCTAGTGTATCGTGTTCTCCGCAGTGTGCGGAAACAGATCAAATCAAAAATACAGACGATATCAATCCAGAAACAGTACAAAACACTAACACCAATATTTCTCAGGTTGAAGAAGGTGAGTCTATCAGTTGAAACCCTTCAAAAAACTTCAAAAATGCAGTCATGTGGAGTTTATTTGCATCGAATGCTTGTGTTTGAGTTGTTTGAGATGGATTCATGGGTGGTAATAAAGCTTAGCGAGTCAGCAGGCTAGGCTAGGCTAAATATTAGTACCCATCTTTCACCTTAAACAACCACCACAAAAAAAATCCCTTTTTTTAAAAAAAAATGCGTTTTTGAGTCGATTGTCATCTTTCATCGGCTGAAAATACACGTTAGGACACAAAACGTGGAGTTAATGAATCATACCCTCGTGTAAATCGATTAATTTGCCGATTAAGCAACAATCTAGCCAAGTAGCCTTTTTTAGCCTCACAATAATCCTCCATTGCCATTGTTATGGTAAGTAGCAGCTCGTTTGAGACATTTCGAAACGTTTAAGTGCGTTTTAAGTTGTTTGTTTTTTATTTCTGACAAATTCGTGTCTTTTTAAAAAAACAATAACAAACAAACAAAAAACTAGCATCACATTTGAAACTGATGTGTTGTTTTAGACATTAGTACAAATAAGTACACAGTAATAAATGCAGATTTAGTTATGTTTCATGCAAATTTAGTATCATAAATATTGGGGACTGTATTATTTGAGCTGATAAGTCATTTGGGAACAAACTTTACCTAATTGAAACTTTTTATGTAAATAAAAGAATTAAAGCAACACGTTTTACAATAACATGAGCTATTTAGATATATGTACATTGCTGCATGGCATTTATTGAAATAATGTCAAAATCCATGGCATGTACTAAATGTTAAGTATGCACAGCATCATTGTCATGTATTGGGCTAATATTAGTGGAGGTTTTTTCTTTCATTTAACATTTTTTAAATTATTTTAATTATACATTATGATGTACCAATCCCTAGATTCAGTTGTAATATTTAAAACTATTGTACTTTGTGTTTGTATAAAGATTTCAAATATGGGTCGTTTATTAGCCATAAGGCATAACAGAGTAGTTCTTAATATGTCCTTGATTCTTTTAAAATGGCAACAAGTATTAATGTTGTTAGCTATAGTTGCTAACATTATTGTTACTTGTACGCTTTGCTTGCACATATTGGAATTTAAGCAGAACAAATTTCTCTGTAAAACCATTTGTGCATAAATTGTTCAGTCTGACGATTTACGTAAGAATGAATTCATGAACCAAATGTTTCTTGCTTATGCTTTTTTTCATTAAATCACAAATGGCTACTCATAGTTTAAGAGATACAGTGCAGTGCTTTTGTTGACTAGTGTTACTGAAGCCTCACAGAAAAACTATTTCTAATCATAAATTTCATGTTCTGTGAAAATCAGATTTGTGAAAAAAAAAAGAAAAACAAGTACTAGCCACATTAACTACATTACACAAGATTATGTCGATTAATTCATACAGTAAATATTTTACATTATTTTAACTTTTAATGTCTGATTTTTCTGCAGGGTGTCATAGCGACAGCAGTCTTCTCAAAGGCTTGTTGACAGATAACTTCTGTCACGTCTGTGAAGCAACCCTGCTTTACGAGTCCCAGAGAGTTTCTCATTATGAGGTTTGTGAGGTCCTTTTTTCGAGCAACATCAAAATGCTGCAGTCATATTTCTAACGTTGGTTTTCTATGTAACCAGGGGAAAAAGCATGCACAAAGAGTCAGGATGTACTTGCAGAACAAGAACGCTAAAACAAATAAGCCGAGCCAAGATTGTGAAGGCCTTTTGGTGTGTAACAGATCATACAGAATATTCATATGTTGCACTTAAGTGTGTTTTAATATATCACTTCATATATTTTTTTTACAGAGAGGTCTGTCTGCAGAGAAGTTCTGTGAGCTGTGCAACATGGTGTTCAGCTCTCCGACTGTGGCCAAGTCACACTATGAGGGTAAAGTTCATGCAAAGAACATGAGAAAAACCAATCCTGTTCCACCTGGAGGTGAGTAAAATCAGCCTGGGGTTAGGCTTGACTCTTCACCACCGTGGGTTAAATCTATCATAACACTATTGTGTTATATTCATCTTTCAGCGCCCGTCCTGGAATCCACAATTTCTGAAGTCCTCCCGTCAGAGGCTGCTGCTCAAAATCAGATCAGTCTGGAGCAGGACACTTCAGGCTTGGGCGACCTAGAGGTCGATCTCAGCGACCCCAACAAGTACTGTACACTGTGCAGTGCTTCCTTTAATAACCCTTTGGTCGCCCAGCAGCATTACAGCGGCCGCAAGCATCAGAGGAACCAGGCCCGGCAAGAGATGCTGGATCAGATGGGGGAACAGTCAGAACACGGTGTGCATTAAAATACATCTACATAGACCAATAAAAAATTTAATTAAATCAATGACAAATGTTTTTAGCTATTAAGTAATTTACAATATTTGAGTATATACTTTACATTCGATTTTTGTTGTTGTTGTTATACCCCGTTTCTTTTACTGTTTACACACACACAGTGAGCTCCCTGACTTGCCCGATCTGCTGTCTGACACTCAGCTCAATAGAGATGTACCAGGCACACATGCAGGGAAACAAACACTTTGTCAAGTGAGTGACTTTGCAGTGCTCTCACGTGTTGTTTTTTCTGATGCCTTTTTTGTAACAACCACTTTATTTTTTAGACGTTGGATCTTAATCTTGTCAGCAAATACTTGACATTTATAGGGTGAAACCTTTAAAATGAAGAAGCTTATTTACATTCTAAATGTGTGTTCATGGACAAAATCCCACCATAAATGATTCTTTTTTTAATTTCTTTTGTATTTAATATAAAATATACTAAAATTATTAAAATAGTCTTCCTGTGCAAATATGGAAGATTAGAGAAAAGTTTGTGGCAAAATTTAAACTCAAAACAAATTTTGAGTTAATTTCGTTTTATACATATCACATTGTTTTCTGCATTTTACATATTTGCGTACACTATTAAAAAATACTTATTTTTACATTTCTGAGTTTTGTTTTACTCTAGGCTGTTGAAAACTCTCATGTCAATCACTAGTTTATGTAATAATAAGTAAAATATCCATGATCTTTGCCCTTAGAGAGAAGAAAGTTATTGAACTGTGCAAATCTCAGAAGAAAGTGTACGACTCCTTCCAGGATGAGTTGGCTGACTACATTCAGGTGCAGAAAGCCCGGGGACTGGATCCTAAAGCAGGGCCGGGCACCATAGGACAAGCAGGCAAAGGTTTGGAT
This sequence comes from Puntigrus tetrazona, assembly GCF_018831695.1. Lineage (NCBI taxonomy): Eukaryota > Metazoa > Chordata > Actinopteri > Cypriniformes > Cyprinidae > Puntigrus > Puntigrus tetrazona. Next base: position 1,059,772 of record NC_056719.1, read on the forward strand.
GAAAGTGTGAAAGAAGGTCCACACAAAACAGAAGAGATGCCTCAACCTGGTCAGCTGGTGCCACGTTTCCCGCCTCCGGCTTTTCCTCAACCTCACTGGCACCCACAGTTCCCGTCCCAGGTCAGTCAGTTTGGCTTTGGTATGAGAGGCCCTGCCCCACAATATCGTCCGGGATTTATGCCCCATGCCCGTCCTACTTTCCCACCTGGTCACCTTTATAAAAAAGGGAGGAGCCCTGAGTCATTCAGCTCCACCTCTGTCTCAGACTCCTCCTCCTACTCTAGCAGCAGTAGCGACAGCAGCAGCAGTTACGACAGCAGAGAGAGGAGGAGACGCAAGAGGAAAATGAAAAAGCGAGGGAAAAGTCGAAGAGACCAGGAGGAAGGGTCTGATACAGAACGAGGAGAAAGAAAAAAGAGACGGAAGGGAGACCGGAGAGGAAGTGTAGAAGGAGAAGATGATAGAAAGAAATGGAAGGAGGGACGAAAAAGAGGGAGGAGCTCTAGTGAAGACGAGGAAAGCAGAAATAAAAGAAGAGCTAGCAAGAAAAGTAGAAGGCACGGGGATGGACAGCATGCAAAGAGACGAAAGGAAGAGGAGATCTTGGAGAAACAAGGAGTGCACGAGGAACCAGAGGAAAAGATGGAGGAACATGTAGAGGTCAGGACAGAATCGAAAGATGGCAAACACAAACACAAAAAAGAGAAGAAAAAAGGAAAAGAGAAGATGAATCAAGACGACAACAGGACAGAGGAGGAAAGGCTCTGGGATGAAACGATTCTTGGTGTTTTTTAGAATTTCGATGATGGTCTGACAGTATTCTAATAAAACTGCACGGGACCCCAGAAAATCATTTTACTGGCATTTTCTGGGTCCTTCTCATTATTTATGCTTTCTGAAGAACTCTAAAGGCCTTTCTTTTATACAGAAACTCATCTGATTTCAATTCCTTTTTAAGGAATCAACAGTGAACATTTTGTCTTGATTTACTCACTCTCGTTTCAAACACACATGACTTCTGTGGAACATAAAAATAAATGTCAAGAATGTTCATGCTGCTTTTTTCCACTGCAATAAATGCATACAGAATCTTTCAACCTCCAAAAATGACAAAAAAGTAGTCAATATGACTTGTGCGCTATATTTCAAGTTTTATGGAGAGGTATAGATCAGTACTACGCTGAAGAAACTACCCTATATGCTGCACAAACTGCTATTGCAAGGTGCTTTTGTCTCTTTTAGAGCTAGACAATATCTATTCGCTTTCACAGTGTGGAAAAGAGCAACAGGAACATGCTGAACCTCACCTTTTGTGTTCCACAGAAGAAACGAAATGCAGGTTTGGAGTGACATAAGGGTGAGCAAATGATGGTAATGTTCATTCCTCGAAACGCTCAGGACTACAGACTACTAGGATGTCTCGCTAACTTTATTATTTTTGATGTGTGATGGAAAAACACTACGTGAGCCATCCATCATGTCCAAGTGGATGTGTGCTTCAACATGCTTTGATCAAATAAACCCAATCCCATTGTTTATAGCAGCAAAGGTTTAGTATTTATTGTAAAACGTTTTCTAAAAAAGTCTCTTATGCGTGTACTTTTATTTCTGAATTAATTGAAGCGTTTCCAGTTTTACTCTCAAGGGGGCGTTGATTGCAAACGTACACACTACACTTTGGATCTGCTAGAAACCTTTCAGACTGTATCGCTCTTTGTTCAAGAAAGACACGAAAACAGCAATGAACAGTGAGAATAAAACGAAGTGCTGTCAGAATATAGAATATTATAAACATTTGCCTGAATGAGAAGAGCTCGGCCTGCAGTCCAAGTTTTTGTTGCATTTCTGTGTTTATGTGAAAGCGTAAGGCTCATTTGACGCAGCACATGCTGGAATATTTTTGTTTGCAGGTCTAACAGGTGCAGGAGTTGAATGAGGACACGATTGCTACTCTGTTGACCTCTTTCTTGCATAGAGCTGCATTTCCCTTTTTGTGAGTTATCACAATCATGCAATCATCCGTTTATTTAATGACTGTGCTGCTGAGCAGATTTCTCATGTCCCCATTAAAGAATCCTTAACTCGCTTTTGGATCACTTTCTGAGCGCTCAGGGAACATACCGATCACGTGAAGATGAATATGGATGTGGTTTGAAGGAAATAATACTTGAAATGCATTTACGTGTTGCTGGATGTAAAATGGGATGATGGCTCAGTCAAAAACGACCATTTTGTATTTTACTAACTCTAATGTTGCTCATGAAAATGATACAAAAAAAAATCATAAACGTTTTGCACTGTATTTCAAGCCTTTATGTGTTTTTGTTTCATAAACAGTAAAAATTCTGATCCTTTAGATGCATAGGTTAGAAAGGGTTTGAAATTGTATCCACCTTCCAATTCCAAGCCAATTTGAAAATGTGAATGAACTATTGAAATTATAAAACGTTATGATACCTACATTTTATGGTGACTTTTTGTTATTTTAAAGACATGGCAAATGACACATTTTTTAATGTATTATATCACCAAGGCTGCATGAAGTTGATCAAATTTCAGTAAAACTAATATTGTAAAATATTAATGCATTTTAAAAGAGTGTTTTTCTATTAAAACATTAGCCTTCTATTCCTTTTTTTCTCCCCGTTTTCAAGTAATTTATTTCCGTGATGGCGAAGCTGAATTTTCAGCAGCCAAATCTTTATTCATGATCCTGCGTAAATAATTTTAATATGCTGATTTTCCTAATTTAAAAAAATCGAAGAAACATAGCTTATGAATAACAACATGATTGTTTTGTGTAAACTATCCCTTTAATTTGCATGCATTGGTGTTCTGCTAAGCATGTTCTGATCTTCAAATGCATTTGTATTAAATTGTGGATCCAACACCTGTAGCTTCTAAGTCAGCCTTTGTACTTCAGAACTATATGAACTTTTTTTTTTTCCAAGTCTTTGTAACCGCAGAGTTGAAAGCCCTCCGCACACAAGCTCGTCGACAGACGCACTAAAGCGTTCTCTCAATCCCCCTGAGATCTCCTGTTTTCAAAGAATCGTGTGGTTCTCCTCCCTGTGTCTTTGTCGTACCCTCGACCCCCAAGACGTGTGCGTCTCCCACATCCTCCCCTCTTCACGACCCCTCCACGGGCCCGTGAGCCCCTCCAGCCCTCCTCAAGAGACGAGGGCCAATGAACACGATCTTTTAACACCTCAACTCGAAAACTCCCACACGAGCCCCCCTGAGCTTCAGGCTGCAGAGTCCCACACACTCAAAAACTTCATTAACTCAGCTTATCTAGATTGCGGAGTGGAAAACAAGTACGTTTATTTGTTTCGATTGCCTAAGTGAGGTGAACATTTTGGGCTTCAGAATAAAAACCAACATTTTGACAAAACGGGCCTTGCAGCTTTGTTCTTCAGGGTTGTTTAGTGTTGCTCTCCTGCCCGATCTTATGAATGTGCGTATAAATAGACCAAATAAATAGAACAAACACGAAAACTCGTGGTATAGATATGCAAAAGTGGACTTTGGCGTATATATGCTACACGATGGGTAGGATTGGGGTTGTGGGGTAGATGCGTATCAAATGCACGTCAACAAATTTTGTGTCATATGCACAAGCAAAAAACACTTGCGTATCATAAATACGCCAATGTGAATTTTTGCGTATTAATACTACAAGTTTTAGATTTTATTTGGCTCACTACGCATTTTCATTAGACCAGACTACTCTCTTGATGCTATAGGGTGAAATTTACAGTCTATATTGAAGAACAAACCTTAATGTATTTATTGTTTACTTAATATGGGATTGCAGTGTTATGTGAAAAAGTGTATTCCAACAAGCATTTTTTTTTAGTTTATTGGGTTAAAGATTAAGTGCTTACGTTTTTCTTTAATTTGACCTATTAGGCTAATTCAGACGAAATTATATGTGATTGAGTAGATACTTATACATATATAAGTACATATTGTATATATAATATCAAACAAGTCTTTTACATGTATTTGTAAAAAAATATATATATATTTGCATCTTTAATTTAATACTTTGTTTTTAAGAATGCTTTTGTGCATTTTTAAATCAGTAATTAGATTTAAAGTGCGTATAACGTTTCAGTTGTACTTTGATGTAAAGGTTTTGCTTTCATGCGTTATCTAGGAGAGCCTTATGGCACACATTTTGGGGGCTTAACGTGACGTGATAAAATCAACTTTGAGATTAAAATATTTTTTGTTTTCCACAGCTCAATAATGTTGGTTATGGTTAATTAAGTGATTTTATATGTATTCATTAATCAGTGCAGGCAGTGTGTTTAGTTGAATATGTGATTCATTTCAGTCGTACCTGATATTTATCACAAGTACTTTTATATTACATGTTTGTGTTTGATTTCATAAAGCGCCAGCTGTTGTGTTCTGTGGACAGATGCAGGTGTTTCTCGGGTCACGCACCTGCATTTGGGTTAAAGATCATTTTAGGAAAGACGTTTGGGGTTCAGCAAACCTGTGCGTTTTGTTACAGATTAAAAAACAGTTTTAACATTCATTAGAAACACACAAACAATACGATGACCAGTGGCTTTTCTATACGTAAAGATATCGAAATTGATTCTTACTTAAAAGGTTGTGAGGCTTGCATTTTAACTATGTCAGTTTTAAAGACGTTAAACCATTAACTTTTCCAGCATTTGGTTAAAATACACGCCGAGGTTTTAAAAATGTCTTTTAAATGAAGTCTGCTCTCTGAATATAAAGTTAAAACATAATTAAATCATAATTGATATATCCTCAACAGTGAATTGAGCCTAAACGTCGCTTTGCACGCTGAAAGGTGACTTTATACTTCAGAGGATTTATTAAATCACGCTTTTAATGCTTTGCTGTTTAAAATAGTCAATAGCTCCTGTTTACTTGGTAACGAAACTTGAAATTTGTATATTTCCGAAAAGTCTCCTGATTTTTCCTTGATGTTTTCTTCTGTGCGTTTCCTCTGACTCATTCTCTGATAGGCTGTCAGTAATTGGTTCATTGGCCCCACACACTGCAGGCCCTCCTTTCTGCGTGACACACGAAGAACAGAAAGGAAAACACAGACACACACAGTTGACAGCTCACACACAGACGCCCAAGGATGACCCTCTCTTGCATGCGCTTTTGTGTGTTCGTATGGATGGCGGGTAAGAACTTTTCTCTGCATTACATGTTAAGGGGCTGTCAAACTTTTAATGAGATCAGACCCGAAACTTAAGTGAAACAGTAATACGAGCTCAGCGCGAGTACGTCTGCAGAAGTCAAAGTAAATTGATGACTGTTGACTATCTCTTGTTCGAATACTGTCATAAATGTATGTGTCGTCCTGCAATGATGGTGTTTGTAAAGAATGGTTTAAAATAACGCAGTGTGAAGATATCGTTGCTGCGTCGTAGGCCCAAAAACGTTTGCATCCTTGGGCAATTATGAGATTTCTTTCAGTTTAAAACGTTTCGATTTGGTGCAAGTGTTTGTATATTTTGCTAACACAGTGCTTTCACCTTTAATAATTTATATATGTTTTCTGATATTTATCAAAGGCGTGTAATAATGTGTTACAAGCCAGGCGATCAAATAACGAGTCTCTCACACTCAAGTGTATGTAGAATAACAGATTATTTGCATATAAATATTTGTATGTAGTAATATATATATATATATATATATATATATATATATATATAATATAAACTATTTTGGATTTCATACCAAACCGAATATTGTAATTTGCGCAAATTGATTTTTTTTCCATGCTCTGAAATATGAGCTATAATGTTTTCTTCTCGTATGAATCTGTGCCCACATAAGAATCTCAAAGTGTCAAGGCAAAAATATGTTTTTTTCCCCCAGGCACTCATAAGAGAGGAAAACTATTTTGCAAGATGATATATACAACACAAATCTGTCTGTCTACACAGGTTTCCATTCTTACATAACAAGGAAATTGCTACCTTATGTGTATCTAGTTCTGTATGGTCTATTGTAAAAAGGGCTTTCAGCATTTTCTGCTCTGCTTTAAACTTGTCATCTTTTACCCTGCACAGAAAAAAGCTGAAAAATACGTGATTTAGTACTGTATGTCAGTGCCCTTTGATTAGCCGCCATTCAGACGCCTGCAAATTTTAAGAAGCCAACCGACTTTAAACCCCAAAATCAAAAAGTGCGTAACGAACAGATCCGATTTTTTTTCTTTGTTTCTCCTTTAGCGGCTTCGCTGCCCACCTTCCAAGCAACGCCGTCTGTTATTTACGCCAAAATCAACGGCTCGGAAGCGATGTCCTGTGAATGTCCAAATCACGCCTGCCAGGAGGTTTTTTGGTACCGATACCTCGAGAGGACGAAGACTCTTCAGTTCCTCGTGTTTGTCAACAGCGCTGGCAGAGAGCAATATGGAAAAAACCTGAACGGCACTCGGTTCAAGGGGTCGTTGTCCGGAGGAAACAGGCTGGGCTATACCCTGCGTGTAACAGGACTACAGGAGGATGATATCGGCCTTTATTCCTGCATGTTTAAAACTAAAAATACTATGCCTGTCGGATATTACATAATGCCTGGAGGTATAGCGGCGCTCTCTTTCTCTGTTTAGATTTAATGGTGTTTTTCTTCAATGGTGTTAGCGATGGTTTGTGAACGAAGAAGTCAAGAAGACCAAAGCAATGCATCTGAAACACCTGTTGTTGTTTTACTGTCATGTTAGTAAAATCACACAAGCGTTGAACTTTCCATCCCTAAAGTGAGAGGATCTTTACCTGGCGTAAAGTTGGAGATATAAACATTAACATATTTTATTGTGCTCAAGAGCATCTCAAGATCTTAAATGGCTAACAGGAGACGCAGTAAGAATGAAATAGATGTATAGTGTTCAAAGATGCTGAGATGTTGTTTGGCCACAGCATCCCAGAGTTATGTTGGTTTAGGCAGCCTTGAGCTGGAAAGTTCACGTTAATTGACTTCTTTGTCCAGTTGCCGGTCGCTTTAGGTGCGAAATTCTCGATTTCTGCTTTAAATCTGGATTTATATATGTTCTGTCTTAATGTTCTTGTGTTCTTTGTTCTCCAGTGAATCCTCCGACAGCTCAACCACCAACAGTAAAGTCCAACGCAGCCAAGAAGAACTGTAATTGCAAACTTCACAGCTCTCCTAAAGGTACGGACTAAGACGCGCTGATAGATGATACTGATTTTGTGCTGTTTCATACTGATTAATAGTTTTCTTGTGTCACGTTGCAGGCTGTGAACAATTAGTGCTTTGGGCAGGCGTTGGTGCTCTTCTGCTTTTGGCTGTTACACTTGCTGGCACACTTTACTACTTCAGTCGTGAGTACACACACACACACAGAGTTTGCACAATACTAGGTACATCACAGTGATCAATGAAAGAATTGCACAACTTCAGTTTGGTCATGTGACATGTTTATTCTTGCATGCATAGTTTCAGATGTTTAGAAGTCCACTGTGAGACTTTCTGAAGATCTACCCCACAGTGCTTATAGTTTAGTAACAGTATAAACATTTTACTGTATAATAAAAGTGGCATTAGCTTGAAGTTCATACGCATTATAAAGTCTGCCTCATAATTTTTTCTTCTTTTTTATATATTGGGACAGGTCTACCTAAAAAGTGCCGACATCGATTCACCAAGTAAGTCAAGAAATGTTTCAAAGTACTGCTACATAGCGAGATTTCCAGTGTGTGTGTGTGTGTGTGTGTGTGTGTGTGTGTGTTTTTTACATTTTAATTAATCATTTTAATGATTAAATCTCTTAAATTATATTTTGGCTTTTGTGACAAGATTTGATCATTTGCAACACCCTCGGCTCGCATCAAAGCCCTTTACAAGTGCGTTTGCACTGGTTCTGTTGTAACAGTTCAACAACTTTAGAAAAAACGTTGCTAAAAAAAAATAGATAGTTTGTTAGCCTATTTCTGACAGTATCGTGAGCTTTTTAATTTAAAAAATAAACCCATTTACATCATTTTCTCCATAGGACGAATCCGTTGCGATGAGGTGGGAGAACAAACTCTTCATGTCGAAACAAATGTAAGCATCTACATTTGGATTAAAACATGACTTACCTTTAAAACGTTTAAATACATTTGCCTTATACATAATAATCTATTTTTTGTTCATTCGCAGGTGGTGGTCGTTTTTCTCTCTTAAGCGTGGACCTCAGAAATCTTGCCGTGGTTTCAAAGATATATAAATATATCGGGGTTTAATAATGTAAAAAAATGTGTGTATATAAAAATAATAGCTTAAATTTACAGTTCAGTGTTTCCTTGGACGTTCTTCAACCAGCAGTCCACTTAATGAATTAGATTCATTGTCTGACTCGACTGAATTAAACCAGAGCAGAACATACCACCAGGATCACCACAAAACTAAACTCACTCTAAACTTGGACTAACCACAGCTGTCTTAATCAAGCTTTGAGTTTTGTTCTTGCCAGTACAGTATGCTTAATTTGTGCCTGAATGTACAGTTTTTTCATTTTTATCTCATATGCTGTCGTTTGTGCTTTCATGTTACGCTCATTAAAAGGTATTTTAATTAAGCTGAGTGCATTGTTGAGTGGGTTATTTTTTCTGATGACACTTGTTTTGTTTTGTAGGGATTTTATGGTGTCCCCCGTCTTACATATCTGAGGGTGTGTTGGTTTATGTGTTTGGGTGTTATCAAGTTTCCTTCTCTGAACGTGTGTGTTCTCGTTATGAAACTGTATCAGTTGATATTGTGTGATCACAGCCAGAAAGTCTAATTAGCTTGAAGTATTTCTTATGCATCAACTCAGAGCAATAGACTACCTATAGGTACATGTAATGCGGTGTAGTACACCTGGTTAGCTACTTTGCTACGAAAGTGTGAGAATTTGAGGAGAAATGAATTGTAATATCCACTAAAAATCACGAAACGTTGGCAAATTAACGTTTTTATGTTTTTTTCACATGCAAGGCAAGTGTGGAATAATTTGAAACTTAGAGTTAAAAGCATGCAGGTTATGATACGGGAAAAAAACAATGCAATCAAAAAATAAATAAAAGGTCTGTAAAATAAACAAAAAAATATGTGGGTATGAGAGTAACTGTGCTGCCATTCATGTGCAGCTGTTCTTCCTGATACTTTGAGGCAAATGAACAAACCCCTTCCTGTGCAAAAAGACAGAGCATTATCTCTCGCATCGCTCGTTCAACTTTGAGCTCTTCAGCGCTACACTGAAACAAAACCACCACAGAGAAACCACAGACCTTGCCGCATGGAGAGCGTCACAGGCAGCGTCTTAACACAAAACCTCCATTACACCGTTTACTTCAGTCTCTGCGCTAAAGCATTTCATCATTAGTTCATTCATTTTATAATGCTTCCAAAATAAATACATAAACAAACACCAAAGAGATAAATTAGATTGAGTACAATAAAGGTCTAATAAAAAAAGAAGCATTTTTTCAAAACATTTCTTTATTGATCGTAGAAAATGACAGTGTTCAGTGAAAAGTGTTTTTCTTTTACACAGAGCTAGCAGAGTTTATTACATTCATATACGTAGATATAGTTTTATTTATTTCGCAAGTACACTTTAAAGTATTTCAGTTACATTTGGCAAATGTTTTGTAAGTGTGATACATTGCTACAATTGTTAAAAGTTCTTAATTTAAAAAAAAATGAGGATGCATAGCACATTACTCACAGAAAACTCAACTTAAATAAGCCATGAAAATACATGTAATCTTAATAAAGTGGATATCTTTAAATACTAAAATACATATAGTAATCTTGCTTGAGAGCTAACTTTGGGGTTTATGCAAATATTCTGAAAAAAAAAGAACCTAAATTCTTGCTCTTGGTGGCATCTTAATCAATCAATCACTTTTATTTATATAGCGCTTTTAACAATACAGATTTTAAAAGCACTGAACAGTATAAAATAGGAGAATACAATGATAGAATCGACCATTTGTTATTAAATGCAGAGACGGTCTGTGTAATCAAATCGACGATGTCCCCAAGCATCTTATTGGCTGTCTTTGAGTTCTTCGTCTTTACTGGTGCACATCTACACACACCTCATAAGAAATAAGAAATAAGTTTAAAAGCATGAAAGCATGATTCATTTTCATCAGCTCAGTGTGTCAATATTCACAGTGTGTTACGCTGTGCGAAAGATTTGCCGTATGTATTAATGTTTCGTCGAGTTCATCTGTGTTCTCTGCGTCAAATATCCATTTTGGGTCACTAATACCTTCAGGCTATGATGGTGAAAAAGACAGAATGTAAATAATCAAATTGTGATAACATACTAAATGATTAACATAAAAGTTAATGCTTTCAGTGAACAACTGAAAAAAAAACCCATTTAAAATATGCTTAAATCACTTAATATGATATTTCATTATTAAATAAAAGTAATTTTAGATATGAATATAATATTTCATAAAATGCGTTATATACACACACACATAAACTGCAAAACAAAACCTTTGGACCTTTTGAAGTTGTAAATAAATGTATGTTTTACAAGAATTTACAATTTCGGTCTTTCTACTGTAAAAACGTTTTATTTATTATTATTATTATATTATTTCTATATAAAGTATACATTTTTTTTGATATAAAGTATAAATTTATTTCTATATAAAGCATACATTTATTTCTATATAAAGTATACATTTATTTCTATATCTGCTATAAAATCTTCCAGATGAATGTTCGAGAAAAACATTTCTCCACGTTTTTTAAACTTTAAAGTCAACGCTGATAAACATAATGACGAGGGGCATATAAAACATCCCATCGTGAACACATTTCTGTGAAGCGTATAGAGTGCAGGTGCCGTTCAGAAACTTTACTGGCAATTCCATGCTTTCGATTTTCTGTTTCCTATCACGTCTGCACACCTTTCACACCTGTATAACTTTAAACGACAAACGGTGTCGAACTGGTTAAAACAATTTAAAAAAACATGCCAAACTGTAACTTTACTTCCTGACATAGGGGTTTGAGAAGCATTAAAAGTAAGTTAAAACAGAAATGATGTTTACTCTTTTAGCACATATAAGTCTCGGCTGAACAAAAATGTCTTAAAAAAAAAAAGTTACCAAGAAAGCAATTCTACTTACATCAGGTTACGGTCTGTTGTAAGTGCTTTGATCCCTCCCTCTGTGCTTCACATTGATGGATACAGTGTTTGATTCACCTGAACCGAAGAGGATCCTAATGCTGTAGTGACTGAAAGCCTGATTTTATCCATCACTCTCTAAACTGAGCTCTCTGGAGTGGGCAGCTGTTATACTTCATGTAATATTCCTCTGTTGTGGTGCGTGTGAGGATGAGTAGGCCCTCTTCCTCCAAGGAATCCCCAGGTAACCCCCATCCCCCTCACCTTTACCTCCGTCTGAGCTGTGTTTTGGGTCTGAGACCAGGTTCTTTTGGTGAGTCAGACAGGGATCCCCAGGTAAGAAATCGGTGAATGATGAGAAATTAGCCAAACTGAGAAAGTGACTCAAAGCTAAATGGGGGGCCATGGAAACTGAGGGTGGACTGCCTGTCATAAACCGTCTCTGTTTGACTGGAGGTCTTCCTGAACACCCACCTGCCAGATATATAAAAAAAAACAGAATCTCCCTTTAAAGATGGTTAATCGTTTGTTTGTTTTAACCGTTTTTAGCAATGGCGAAATTTTTGCGATGTTTCTTAGAATCAGTATCATTAAGTCAGCTGTTCGCAAACATTGAAATAGATTGTACACCAGGTAAATATTTTAAAGCATTTATGTACTGTATGTAGGCCTATATATGTATGTTTTTGATTCCATTGTCTCCTTTGTAAGTCGCTTTGAAGAAAAGCTAATTGTAAATGTGATGTAAACGTATTTACATAAAATGACAATTAATTTAAATGTAATAATTTATTATTAAACAAACTTCAGTTCTTATTTAATTGTTATTATTATTTAGTCTGTTTTATTTATATAAATATCAAGTAAACTTTGTAATTTTGCAAGCTTACATATCTATGATGAGGATGATAAAAATACTAACATTCATAATTATATGTGTAAATAAAATAAAATAAATAAAATGTGTGATTTATTATTCGTAATAAAATATTTTATTATTCATTATTATTTAATTAATATAATGCTAATTGTTGTTATGTATTAAACATTTATGTAGTTAATTATGCTGTTATGGTTATTATTTAATAAAATAGTATGATAACGTATAACGCAGCATTTAATGTATAACTTATGAATGTTTATGATTACATTATGTAGTATTTTTTGGTCTATTTTTTATACATTTTATTTTGAACAGAATCTGCATACCTGACAGATTTATTTTTGTCGCTAAAATCGTAAACTCACATTTCCACATGACCCGCGTGATTGTTACGTTAATTTCCAGGCGACGTAAATACAGACGTGCGTGACGTCAGACCGTGTTGCGTAACCCAGAAGAAAGGTGGCGCTGTTGCTTGCGGTGTAACTGTGATGTGGGCAGCATCATTATCACATTATCAGGAGACTGTACGCCAAACGCCTCCAGAACAGAAGGGGATTGAAGCTTTCTCACAAAGAGATGAACATCTTTCCACTCTTCTTGTGAGCCTGCCACGACGTCAGGCGATGTTGCGGACCTCTTTTTTTCCCACCGAGATAAGGTAGCACAAACATGATTTTCAAGCAAAATGTTTCACAAAACAGGTCAAAGGTCTCAAATGAAGCCACTTTCCGGCTGTCAAACCTTAGTGGAACATGTTGATAACGAGGTGAAATTGAGGAGAACTGGATTCCTCTACAGTAAAATGTAAAAAAAAAAAAGTGAGGTAAAATGACACGCATTCATGCACTTTAGTGAGCTATCCACTCAGACGAGCGTTTTTAGCTCAGTATTCGTAACTGTGCGTCCTCCCGTGAGTCAATGGGAGCGAAAGAAATATAAACGTCTTTGAAAGCGAGCGTGAGAATATTCACACTTCACAGTTGTGCATAAATAGATCTTAAACACGCGAAAGGAGAAACGAAAACATTCCGCGATGGTCTTTGTGCGCCTTAACGTCACGTTTTCAAAGCCGACCGAGCGTTGCAGGGCCAGAGTCGCCCACCGAGGTTACGCGCGCGGCCCCCTCAGGAGAGCGTCACGTGCGGGTTTGACGCGCGATCAAAGAGCTGCGCGCGCCGCTGCTGGTGCATGCAGACCCCCTTCAGGTGCACGCGTGCTGCACCACTGCACCGCCTGTAAGACAAGCCACTTACCAAACGACAGACACCTGTTTTATAGACCGAAATTAGAAAACCATCCGCACTGATCCAGATGCTTTTCATACTCTAATATTCTTACAGAATTCTAGCTCAATTCTAACCACTGAAGTGATGATGATAGGCCAGCCTCATGCTTATTTGACCTATTGTGGGATATTTTCTATCCTTTGTGAATACTTATTAATGATGTTTTATTTTTTATATTTTTCTACAAATGTTTTGCATTAATTCACAGTTTATTATGAGCATTATAATCAGCTATGGCATTTAAATACAAAGTAGCAAATATATCTTTTAAGTAGCGTGGTATTTGTGCAAGCAATATATTGTGCAAAAGAATGTTATTTCAACAGGAAACTGTCAGCTAACGTCCCTGGCCTATGTCTGCGTGCAGAGGAGTGATAAGCAAGGTGCATGCTTGGGAGAGGGTCAGGGGTCATGTATGTCTCTCTTCAGGTTTTATAGGTCACAGATGGAATGAGGAGGTCAGCTTTCCTGAAAAGAGGAAACAACACCGAATGGGCAATGGAGTCAGATAACTCGAGGGGGTGTGAACTGAAGAGAGACGACGATAAAACATTGAGGACTGCTGGAGTGTGAGCACACTCTTTTGTGTGAATGAACTCAGCAGCTGATGTTTGTATCATATGCATCTGTCGAATGAATGATTTGGAAAATAAATTTATGTCTCCTCTTCGATAAAAGAATGCGCATGGACTGCAGAAAATAATTAGTCCAACACTATTGATATAGGTTATAGGTTTTGCACACTAACATTTTCAGTTTTACAGTTCCTTGATCTTTCTTTGAAAGATAGAAAGATCTTTCTCTCTATTTGTCTTTTTATGCATTTATACAGAATAGATCTATTTTATTTAGTAGAGAAATTGTGAGAAATAAACCGTATCCTTATTAAATCTAAATTATATACTTTTATGTACACTAGAATTTAATTTGCATTTCTATATTTTTATACTGTGTGTACATATTTCATAAATAAATATATATATATATATATATATATATATATATATATATATATATATATATATATATATATATATATATATTAATATTTATGAAATAAGTTATGCATTTTAATAGCAAAATAAACGTTTTATTTTTTTCAGTGCAATTTGTAAGTAGTTGAAATGCATGAAAATGAAAGTGAGGGTTAGGGAGGGGCAGACGGGGAGATTTTTTTTTTTTTGCATCCTTTTAGATGTTTTGTTCCTGGTATTGTAGAAGAGCTGAAAGCCTGTGCTGAGAACTGAAGAAATGTATCAAATATACATTGGATTTTGTGTGTTTTTGTCCCTTTTCGATGGTAAGTAAAACATTTTTCTTGTATGTGATATTACACTGCAGAAAAGTTTTGGCTATAAAAGTGTGAGACTAACAGGTCGCTCGCCATCATTTAAACATCGGAAATCAAATACAAGTCAAATGATTCTTACAATTTTGCCTAGAAGTGTATATCGGAACATTATTTTATATACAGCCAATTTACAATGACTTAACTGGGTTTCATTTCTGTAAAATAATACTTTTTTTTAAATTCGACTTTCAGCTTGAAACAGCATGGACATTAATTGATACAGTAAAAACAAAATATATATATATATATATATATATATATATATATATATATATATATATATATATATATATATATATATATATATTTTTTTTTTTATCATTTTAGTTTTTTACTTAAATCTGTTCCAGCTGGTATTGTTTCACCTAAAGTCTCGTATTTATTCATATAAAACGTTTTATTTTTCTAAAGGGGGCTTTGCAGAAAAGGTCTACCAAGAAGGAAAGGAGGCAACAGTCAACTGTGACACCAAACTGCCCGGCGTCATTACTTTCTGGTTTAAGATAAACAGAAGTGGTGCAAAGTATTTGTTCACTGTTAAAGGCACAGACATAAGGAGTGATGTTGAGGATAAGGAAAAATACAAAGTGAATAATAATGGCAAAGTTAGTTTGACTATTCGGTCTTTCAAGAAAAAGTCAGACAGCGGTTTGTACTCCTGTGCATCCATGAACAACAATCAACTCAGCTTTGGAGAGCTGACAGAAATGAAAGGAGAACCAGGTGAGAAAAGGCTTTTTCCTAAATATTATGAGGGAATGAATTATTTTGCTTCTGCATCTGTCTGCTGACTTTTCAAAAAAGTCATGCAAAATGCGAGCGTTGCTAAAACGACAATTCTTAATCATTATTTTCGCAACATACGTAAAACAAGAAATTGAATTTGGAAGCGACTATATTATTGCGGAAGCGTTGATTGATCAAAGTGAATGTTTCTTGAAGTTCTATTTTACCGTATTGGCGTATACTTGCAACGGGACCAGTCTACACTTCACAAAAATGAAAGGGAAAACTTTTAAGACGTTTGTTTAAAATGACGCTAATGTGGTACGACGTAATTTTTATTTTTATTATCTGAAAATCATATAGCAAAAGTTCACGTTTAGACATTATTAAAAATATTTTATTGCATTATTTTATTATTAAAGACAATATAGAATATAGGAGACCGTAGTTGCGTTCGTAATCCTTTTGCTTATATCTTTGTTACAGATCCGACGACACCACCTCCGAAAATTGATCCCAAACCAAAAATTACAACACCAGCAACTACGACGAAATCCAATTGTAACTGTCCATCCAAAGGTTTGTTTGACTATGTATTTATATACATAGCATATATAAAAATGTGTGTGTGTGTGTGTGTGTGTTGTAATCAAAGACTGCTGTAATGATTAGGATGTGTATTTGTTCACAGACCAGAGGCTCAGCATCAACTGTGAGACTTGGATATTGTCGTCTTTGGCCTCTGGTTGCGGTGTTCTCCTCATTCTGCTGATCTTCACAATTTTGTACTGCAACCGTGAGTCGCGTCCACATTTTAGATCATGCACACTGCAAAAAATAATGGTCATTTTTAAATGCATTTATTTAACTGCATTCATTTAATAATTATCATTTTTGGAACAAATAAGCAACCGCACACAGTTACTCTTAAGTTACATTTTTGCCCTGAATGCAATCAGTTAAAACAAAAATGTGCACATTTTTACTACTACTGCTACATGTTTTTTTTTTATTATACAATTAAACTATTCCTAAAGGCAAAGCAACTGTGTAAATATGTGAATATTACTGATTTAAGAGGATAGGATAAATATTACCTACATTTTATAAATGATATTATTCTTATTAAGAGCATACCTGTAGTGGAGAGCACCTATAGGTGAAAGTGTGACACCGCTAATACTAAACTAATAGACACTTATTTAGACACTTATTTAGTTTTACATTTACATATGTCCGTATTTTCCTTGTAATCGCATATTCCAGTTCACTCTTATGTTCACAGAAACTGCTTTCACTACTTTTGGTTTGATTAAATTTGGGCAATCTTTTTTTTTTGGCAATTTGCTATTTAATTTAGCCTGTTTAAAACAGCTTATGAATGTTGCTAATGTTGTCTTTGTAAAATCTTTGTAAAATGTTTCTTTCCTCTCCAGGTTTAAGAACAAGACGATGTCCCCACCATTACAAAAGACAGTAAGTCTCGCTTCGTTTTTTTGGACACACTTGACACAAAGTGTTAATACGATTAACTACAATTTCTGATCAACCATCGTAATTTGTCCTTTTCAGACCCAGACCTGCTGGCCACGCAAAATTGCCCAACAATCACTTCTAACTCCAGTACAGACTCAGGAAATCCAGCGCTGCTTAAAGATGTCTTTGCGTGAAGTTCCTCTCACCGTGCAAAGTTAAAAGCAGTTGCTTCTTTCACGATTATTCAGACCGTGCAACCTTAAATCTGCGTCTTTCGCACAGAAAATATTCAAAACATAACTATTTCTTTTCCAGAACGTTTTTTTTTTCCAAACAGCCAATGTGTCTTAGTATTGATTACAGTTACATTTATTACATTGACAATAATCATAATGTGTTTTTCATGTTAATCTGATCCTGGTGAAATGTTTTGTTTTGCTTCAATGTAGACTTATTAAATGGGCCTTATTAAAGCATTTTAAGCTTAAAAATCATGTTTGGTCAAGTTGCATTGATATCTGTTTAAAAGAGAAGTCTGCCACCTGCTGGCTGTAAGTGATACCAGAACCCAAAGCCGCTTTGTGGCATGGCAGAGCACCACCATGTGGACAAAATACAGAACTGTGTAAGTTGAACAATGCAGACTGTCTGTCAGAGGAATAAATACGACCATATGTTTGTGTTTTAGCCTCTGGAATGCCCACTCAGTGGAATTTTTATTGCAGTTTTCCTTTGTTTTTCTATCTGCTGCCGTTCGGGAGCAAAAACTAATATCTGAAAAATGTCTTTTAGATCTCCGTGTCCTGACAATAAATGTACAATGTCCACGTAATGCCCATAAACGTGTAGTGATTCTTACATTTGGTCTGCTTTAGGAATCAGTTTGTCTACTGCTATGACAAAACTGGATTTGATGCCTGTAAAAAACAAATCAATACGTTTATTTTATTAGTTCGAGTTTATTTTTTTAGGCATACTTGAGTAAAGTTCAAGTATATTTTAAGTATACTTTATATAGTGTGCAAATATCAGTGTACCAGTAGTAAACTCGTAAGTGTACTATTTCAGTACTCCTTGCGACTAAATTGGCCCACTTTCTAGCATATAAAGGTACTTTAAAGTATACTTTAATTATAACAGTAGTGAACTCTTGAGTATGCAACTAGTTTATATCGAAGTTTTTAGCTTGCATTGCAAATATGAAAATTGTAAATATCAAAATTAATTTGCTTAATGCATTCCTAATCACTTGAATGTGGGTAAGTTTCATAAATAAAAACAAATATTTTGAAGAAAAACCTGCAAAAAGAGGATGTCCTTCACAGTACCGTCACTTTTTAATGCAGTACTAAACAAATATATATATAATATTATTATATATTTTGTTTTTGTTCCAGTCTTGAGTCAGTCACCACTGTGCATAATATAAGTGGTCAATTTTTTTATTTTTTGCAGCACCCTTTTGAAGATTTCTGTTTTTGTTGAACAATGAAAGTCTTTGAGGAACAATCTATTTCCTCCTTTTTTATTATTATTATTATTTTTTTTTTTTACATTTTCAGACTTCAAACCACACCTGCTGATCATCCTAAACTGCTTGACACACCATCATAGTTTCAGTAAGACACACGAAAATCCAGTAGTAGTTAAAGGTTTCATCCAATTCTCAATGCATAACATTTTCCCTTTTATTACTACTCCATTTACTTATTACTGTATTTGTGTTTTCCTTGTAACCAAAACAGAGCACTGTAACAAATATTTGAATTTTGCTGGCTCGATCTTGCTGTACATAAAGATGTACTAATCATTTTGAATGCTCTGAATTGACATTTTATTAAGTGTTTAATAGTTCCCCGTAAACACACACGCATAAAATAACATACCCAGGCCCCTGTCATCATTGCATCTTTATTTGCATAAAGATTTTAGCAACAGAACAATCCAAACTAACAAAACAAGTTGTTTTATTTTTTTTAAGAGTAAAAATCCCTTCTTGAAAACACCGTCCTGTCAGAATGACTAGTACACAACATCTTAGAACGCTCTAAGAAACCCATCTGGACAGACGCTGTTGGGTTTTAAAGGTCATATTTCGGTTTCTATCATCAGCTGTGAAAGCTATTTTGAACATTTTAAAGCATCAAAGAGTGAGCCATCATGTTAAGCAAAACGCCAATGTTGCGGTTGCCCTTAAACCAAAACAAGTGAGTTAAACTGAAAGTGAAAGATTCTGACTTTGCCCACCACATCTAATGCAAGACCTGTCAACTTAGTAGTGGTTCTGAAAATACATTTAAAACCTTGAGCTTAAGCTAAAATAATCTCTAAAATCAAGTGTGGAAACGCTGACAGTGGAACATTAAGTTATCCTAATTATTTCCTAAGGCTTGAGTGATAAAACAGGCACATGGGGCATTTAGTGTTCGCAAAAATATTTTACAGTTCTTTTCCAGAGCATTCCTGTAAGTGCACTTCAGGGAACAAACTACAAAGAAGATCACCTCCCATACAAACCTTTTTTTTTTTGACTTGTATCATTATACAGACATTCAACGGCATTTAAAATCACGGTCAACTACTGCAATTCCTGTACTGTAAACGATGAACTCATAACCTGTGGCATTTCTGTACACTAGTGTCCCAACAGATCCTCAAACAGCATCTCAGTGAACAGGAAGACTGTAGAGAGACCCCCAGTAATAAAAAAAAAAAAAAAAAAAGAAAAAAATAGTATATGGCATAATTTTTTTTTTTTTACTGTGGGAAAAATTATATCACAACGCCACACCAAAAACAGATGACTGAAAATAGAACAATACATGCGCTTGATGCGAGCATCCTATTTGTATATACATGTTCTATCATTCACAAGGAGATAAAAGATTGTTATATTTATTCTTTGGATTTAGGATTAAAGGAGAAAGGGGGACTCTTTAAAAAATACATGTTTAAGTGTCTCTGTGCAGTTATAATTTTTTTTTTGTTTCATTCCATGTCCACCATAAAATATATTTCTTGTCCGAGCAGCTCCCTTTAATGGTTACTTGTGTGAGGGATGAGGGGATGCGCCATAAATCTGAAAAATAAGAATTATAAATTATATAAATAAAATTTTATTTAAATAAAATTTTTAAATATATTTTATTATATATATAAATATATATATATATATGTATATATATATATATATAAATATGTATGTATATATATATATATATAAATATGTATGTATATATATATATATATATATATATATATATATATATATATACACACACACTATGTTTAAAAGTTTGAAGTCAGTAAGATTTTCCACCGAAGTTAAACACATAAATATAATGCAATATTACTACAGTTTAAAATAACTTTTTTAATTGAATATATATTCAAAGCTGAATTTTTAGCATCATTATTCCAGTCTTCAGCGTCACATGACCTTTTAGAAATCCTTCTAATGCTGCTGATTTGCTATTCAAGAAACATTTATTCTCAACTCTGAATGAATCGAATAAAAAGCTAAAGTTTTAAATACAAATCTTAATCGCATTATTACTGATTTTCTGATCAATTTACTGCATCCTTACTAAATTTCCTAATAATTATACTGACTCCAAACCTTTGAAGGGTAGTATAAATATATAATAAAAATATAGTTTGTCAATATACTGACGTGTTATCTATCTGTTTCCGCTCTTTGTGGAAGACGCTGGCACCACATCCGAGCTGGGTTTACCGGGCAGCTTCTCCATGGCTGAATCTTCTACTGACTGTTTCTGTGACACAAAAGCAGAATTTTAAGTACGCACATCGTGTATAAAATCCTTTCATGCAAGCATGTGGCGGAGAAATAGAAAAGTTGCTTTATGGCAGAGCGCCACCATGTAATACACTAAGAGTAATATGCTGTGAATGCAAAGCGTTTGAGAAACAGATCGGCCACAATGCTTAAACAATGCAAACTGTCTGCCAGGATCTCAGTGAATGTGAATATAAACAGCCATGTGCTTGAGATTCAGCCGATGGAATAGTGACCGAATGGGATTTTTCGTTTTGAGTTTGTGTTTCTCCATGCTGCCGTTCACGAGTCAAAGCTACAGTGTGAGAACCAGCTTCATGCATTTGATTTCCAAACACAACCTACCTTTGGTTTAGACTTTGGTTTTGCACCCTTTGCCTGTAATCAGATAGAGACCCCTGATATAAACCGCTTTGAACCGGTACGAAGGGCCGGGGACGAAAAATCTGGTGCTCTTTCAGAATCGGCACGTGCATATTTTCCTGCTTTTTATCATCTCCTTTCCCTCTTTCACTTAAATGGTAGATTTTAATAGAATAACATGCGAAAGTCAAATGTGTTTTTTTTTACCTTTGGTTTGCTGTCTTTGGCTTTAGGGTCAGTGAGGTTGGGAATCACTGTTTCCGCCAGCTTGTCTAAAACCGGACCCGATGCCTGTAAACAAAAAAATTACTATAAGGATTAGTAAAAGAGTTTCGAGAGATGTTACTTTCACGGGTTTATTTGTGGTACCTTAAATGTTGGCGGTTGTGGTTCAGGGGTGAAGCGTTGGGCGTCGGGTGCTGAGGGCTTCACGGGCGGTACTGAAGAAAACTCACTAGACAGCATCTCAAGGGCCGTTGTGTCGTCGATTGATGCCTGAGAGAAGGACAGACAGACAGTCAAATGTCTACAATGATTCTCAATGATCAAAAATACAGAAATGTTTGCTGAAGTTATGAATGAATCGTAAGATGGTATGTATAAATCTGTATTAAAAAAAAGTACCTGCTTTGGTTTGACGTCTTTCTGCTTTGCTGCTTCAAATGCCTGCGATGGAGACGGAAGAATAAGTGGAAAATTTGTTGTGTGTTTGGTTGTAGTTACTAAATGAATTCCGCTGGTAAAGAAAGTCACCTTGCGCTCTTCCTCTGTGAACCGATGATCGGGTGGAAGGGTGTCATCTCTCTCACCCGGTTTAGTCACTTTTTCCTCCACGATATTCTTTTCCTGTAGTGTGAAGAAAGATGGTGAGAACTTCAGGATCCAGTACATAATTTAGTTTCACCTTCACGTAGAGTTAAACTGATTTTGCTGCTGGTGTGCCTTTAAGCAGAGTATATAAACGTATGTCGATATTTGCATGCGAAATTAGCATCTTTGCCAAACAAACGCTTAGGATAATAGATTTAAATGAACTTCAGCCAGATTTCCGTATGCACAGTGGCAGGAAGCACAAGGTTTGGCGGTTCCCCTCACATTTTATTCTTTAAAAAGGTGTTTGTCCGGCTCAATTGCAATAGATGGTTAAAACATGGTTACTAACTGGGGTGGTACCTTAACGACGTCTTTAGGCCGGACAGGGGCGGGTTCAGGGGCTCCTTTAATGTCTGCTAAAGTGTCTGACAGGGCATCCAAAGCCGTTGAGGTACCTTCTGACATCTTTAACAAACAGTAGAAGAAATGTTAGCATAGAAGGAACTGTGACGATGCAGATGTATAAATATGGATAAATTAGATGTTTACCTGTCTGTCAGGATGGGGTGGGCCAGAGACGGCCGACTGAACCTTAGATGCAGAAGAAGGAGCAACAAAATCACCCGCAAGAGCATCTAAAGCAAAATCTGAATCTGAAGGCTAAAGAACAAAGTGAGAAAAGAGACAAGAGAGGTGTAAATAAACATGGAAGTAATATCGAGATTAAATATATGCATACAACTATTCAAACGTTAAAAAAGAATGTTTTTTAAAAGAAAATGATACTTTAAGTCAGCAAGGATGCATTTAATTGACCGAAACTGACAGTATTTGTATGGCATTAATGTTACAAAATATTTTTTTTCAAATAAATGCCGTCCTTTTGAACTTACTATTCATCAAGAATCTTGAAATTTAGAGGTTTAAAGGTTTGAAATATATTGTAATCATTTTGCAATTATATTTACTGTATTATCACATAACAAACACAGCCTTGGTGAGTATAAGAGACTTCTTTAAAAAAGGAAAAAAAACTTTTTAAAAGACATTGGCATATTCATTTTTAAAGATATTGACATATTCAGATTTCATTTGTGATGATTATTATTTCAGGAATCTCACTTTAGCGGGAGACTTAGAGGCAGGACAAGCGGGGATCTTGGCAGCCGGTGCCTCAGAAGAGGTTGTAAAGCCGCCAGACAGAATATCCAGAGCTTCAGTAGTGTCTAAGGAGGGCTGTGACACAAAAAACATCCACCAATCAAATCGCAGGATCCAGCAACGCTGACCAATCATTACACACATCCACGAGACTTTCTGAAAGACAATCAGTGTCACATTATGCAGAAGGCTATGACAGCGCTATTACCTCTTTCTCGGGAGGAGGATATTTCTTGAGCTCTTCCTCTGAGAATCTGTAATCTGGTGGGAGCGTGTCATCTCTCTCTCCGACACGAACTCCCTTTTTTGATGTCACATCCTTCTCCTGCTCAAAAAACATTCATTAGTGTCAAAAAACGATGACACGTTTACATTTGTAAATGAAAAACATAAGCATAGGATTATTACATGAACGATGTCCTTGGGTTTGAGTTCGGGTACTTTTTTGGGTGGCTCTGGTTTACCCAGTGTGTCGCCCAGAGCGCTGAGAGCGTCCTATACATGAGAGAGCAGGACAAAAAAAGAGAGCGATATTAAAAAACTGGAGGGTCCAGAAAGATGAACATCGGTTCTAATATTAAATTACTAAAAGTACTATTGTTATGCTTTATATGACCAGTTTCATGTATTTGCGTGACCTTTGTGATTATATTTTTTTCAGTACCTCATCTGCCTGTGGTGATTGTGGAGGGCCTGGCGGGACAGTTTTAGGAGCACCCGAAGAAACCTACAGGAATAGAATAGGATAGAAAAATATTCTTTTAAGGGGAAAGCAAATACACAAAATAGTGGACAGAGTACAATAACAGCAATGAACCAACCTTAGGCACAGACTTTGCAGTAGCCACAAAATCACCTGCCAGAGCATCCAGCGCTGATAATTCATCTACTTTAGGCTAAAAGAAGATTAGAAAGACAGAAAACATTGACATCATTTTTTTGCATTATTACAAAGCATTCTGGAATACTTGATTAATTGCTGCATTCCATCTTCAAATTACTTTTACTGTACTATTGATGATTTTCCCAAATGTGTCACTCCACGGTGACGTTCTCATCCCAAATAATCAATATTTCAGGTACAGGTATTCATTTGCTAAGCCAAAAGTTATATAATGTAGGGTCAGCCAGTCATTAAACAAAATAAACAGTAAAAGACCTCCACGACTATCCTACCTTGGGAACATCTTTAGTTTTCTCAGGAACCCCAGCAGGTTTCTTTGTTTCCTGATTTGATAAATGACCAGTTGTTAAACAGCTATTTGAATGCTCAAATCTACATAATGCAACACTGTTATGTTACTAGTGTATGTTAACATAAACTTATTTTCCTTTTGAGGAACACAAGAAGCCTCACCAAGATATTTTGAAGAATGTTGGTAACTAAACAACTGGTAGCCACTGACGTCCATAACATCGAAAAATGCTGTGAACGTCAATAGCTAACTGCAATTGTTTGATTAGCTACCAACGACCTATTTTTCAAAATATCTTATTTTGTGTTTAACAGAAGAAACGAATTCATACAGGTTTGGAGCAACTTATGGTTGAGTAAATGATGAATTTAATTTTTGTTTGAACTATTGGTTACAAACAGCAGCAGTGAAACAGCTTTCCTACCTTGGGAGCATCTTTAGTTTTCTCAGGAACCCCAGCAGACTTCTTTGTTTCCTGATTGAATAATTACGGGTCAAACTAATGTATAAACGTGTACTAATGTTATGTTGTTAATTCTGCTTTGAGGAGGAACAAAACGAGGAACGGTGAATTGAGCAACACCACAAACAACACAGAAACAGCTTTCCTACCTTAGGAGCTTCTTTAGCCTTTTCAGGAACCGCTTCGGGCTTTTTCTTTTCCTGATAAGAACAATTAACTGTGTTCAACTGAATGCAAATTATAAGATTTAAATCATGTAATAATGTTCTTATATTGTCTTATTTTTAATGAACATTTTTGTAAATTATTACCTGTGAAGGAGGAACGGGGGCCTTAACAACCGGTGGAGCTGTGGTCTCCGTGAAACCTCCAGAAAGAAAGTCCAGTGCATCATCTGTGTTTATTGAGGGCTGAGAAAGACATCCACCAATCAGAACACAGCATCCAGCGACGGCAGCCAATCACAAACGCACCGTTATCATAACACGTTTTTGCTCACATAAGTCAAAATAGATAGAAAGTATTAAATAAGAATGAACGCTCATAGAAGACGACCATTTGATATTTTTGCATATTGTATTTATCGTCTGACCTCTTTCTGAGGAGGAGGATATTTCTTGAGCTCTTCCTCTGAGAATCTGTAATCTGGTGGGAGCGTGTCATCTCTCTCTCCGACACGAACTCCCTTCTCTGATGTCTGTTTCTTCTCCTGCTCAAAAAAAAAAAAAAAAAAAAAAAAAAACATTTTTAAAAACGTATAGAAAAAACATTATTAAAATAAGTTTTTCTAAAATAATAAAGAATAAACAGAAGTAATACATCAACTATCTGCCCAGGTTTGAGTTCAGGTAATTTTTTGGGTGGTTCTTGAGTGCCCAGTGTGTCGCCCAAAGCGCCGAGAGCGTCCAGAGACATGTCCAACTGAAAGAGAAAATGGACACTATTTTAATTGATTTCATAATTAACAAAAAAAAAAAAATTAACCCCCCCGGTTTCACAGACAAGGCTTAAGCTGAAGAAACTTGCACTGGCTGATCTTCAGACATGTCTGTACCTTTGTTTTGTCTCAAAAAGCATACCAGTAATGTTTTTTTTTCTAAAAATACTTTAATGAAATAATATTCATCAAGTATTTTAAGTATTTAGTTTCACGCAAAGGATTAGGGCATTTAAGTATTTTTAGAAAAAAATAACATTACTGGTATGCTTTCTGAGACAAAACAAAGGTGCAGTATCAAGTGGAAAAGAGTTGTTAACTGACCTCATCTGTCTTTGGTTTAGCTGGTTGTGCAGGGGTCTCGATCCTGGCTTTCTTGTCAGCTGGTGGAGCAGGTGATTTGGTTACAGTAGCAGCCTGAGATATTGCCGGTTGTTTCTGCACAAGAAGGGAGAGGCATTTAGTTTTCGGAAAGGGTTAAATTATGTCGCAGTGTTTTAAAATGCTGTTACCTGAGAGGGTGGAGGGGGGGCAAAGTTGGAGATGCCTGCAGAACGAACATCGACCGCTCCTACCGTTTCAGTTTTCTGGAAAACAGTGGAAAAAATGTCATACAAAGAAATAAACTTTGCATAGAGTCAAGATTATGCATTTATAAATGAACTAATCTAATACGTCTAAAGCCAAGGTTTCATAAAGAAGGACATATCTGTGTTTAAACAAAATTCTATTGCAAAAAGATCATTAGAATTGTGGGGCTCGGCATGAAATAGTTGGAAAACCCCTGAATCACGCAAATGCATATCAAACGTTTGTCAACATACCACATCTGTCTTCTTTGGAGCAGGCGGCGCTGAAGACACAAACCCAGCTGAGAGGGAGTCCAGTGCCTCGTCTGTGCTTATAGGCTTTTAGAAAACATTAAACAATCATATGTATATGAAAATAATGAAACAGAATTGTGCAGAAAAAAAATCGAATAATGCAATTCACTAATAAACCATAAGTGGGAGCCAAAAGCTAAATTTTGAGGAAATAACAAACGGCACGCTCCCTTGCAGGAAAAGTACAGACACACCCTCTGCATACCAAGACATTAATAACACACTGTATTCACGCGCAACTTATTATACAATCGCCAGCTGAATAAGCTAAGCACTCTATGAACAATCAGGGGAAAATCGAAAAATGTATACAAAAATACTGAGACGCTGATCACAATATTCAGAGAAGTGAATGGGGGGGGCGAAGGGTGCTTACACAAAACTTGTATTGCATAATAATAAGAATACAGCAGAGGTTAGATGAGTGTGCTTGCATGTGTTGATTGGGCAACAATGTGCAGAAAGTGAATGAGTGATTGATTTGTGTTTGCTTCTGTTTGCTTGCCAACACCCATAGAACAAGCTAAATGTTGGGCACTAAATTACAGTGGAAAGGGAGATGATAAATAATGGTAAGGTGACTAAATATCGGTGAGATGCCAATTGTCTCATAAACAAGTCATAAGTGAGTGCATATGCAAAGTATGGGCCATATTCAATAAATGTGCATATTGTGTGCAATGTTTTCATACTGACAAAATTATTTATTAATGCCTATATAAAACATGGTTTGGATTTATTATGCGAATACTCTTTTGAAATACTCCAAATTAATAAGATTACATCGAAGGTAAGAACAAATATATATGTAACTATGTAACTAATATACATGTAAGCTTGCGTGAGGCCCAGTGACAGAAAGTCAAGGAGAACGCAGTGAGAAAGAGACAATAAAAGTGTGACAGTGATAAAAGTTGTGTTGGGAAGTAGGCAAGCAAACACTGGATACTTTAAAAGAGTGTGTGAACTACAAGAATGCGAGTCACATGGTTAGAACTGGGCTGAAAACAACACATTAGGCAGTTCTCCTACCTTGGGAACTTCCTTAGGCTTCTCAGGAACTCCAGCATGTGTTTTCTTTTCCTGAACAGACAAATTAACAATGCTTAGATTCAAAGATGAATGAATTAGTGACTTAAAATTTATTGGAAAACATGCATAAAACAATAAAAACAAGCAAAAAAAAAACCCAGCCTCAAATACTTTCAAACATCAGTAAGCTATAATTAAAAAGGCAATATTCATGGAGGCATTATGAAAATAAAACTAAAATGTCAGTAGAGAGAGAAAGAATGAATGAACCCCAAAAACACAGTATGGCTTCAGAAGTATTGTAAAATGGTACACAATCCCTACTTTGGGATCATTTTATCATGCTTTTGAGTGAATATTGTTTTATGCTTAAAAGCCTTGATATCCATTAATTGTAATTGCATGGAAAAGAACAATTAGCATATTCTACAAAATACTTATTTTGTGTTGCATGGAAGAAAATAAATCATCCCTGTTTGAAACAATGTGTAATGAACTCTAACAACTCCATAAGAAGAACACAAAGGGTTAAGAATACGTTTGATCTCCAACTGACCAGGTCTGCTCGTCTGTATCCGGGCGGCAATGTGTCATCTCTCTCACCACAGATAACACCCTTCTCTGCTTTTACATTTGGCTGAGACATGCAATACACCCCATTACAAAACACACACACACTGTTAAATAATCAACATTCACAAACACATGCTATTACTGCTTAGGTTTTACGCATTGCTCAAATATGTACACTCATGCAGTACCTCTTTGACCTCTGGTCCGGTGAATGCTGGGACTTTCGGTGCCACAGGTTGTGATGACGGTAAAGTGCCAGACAGGGCATCAAACGGATCTAGAGCCTACACACACACATATAAAAATAAACTCAGTGGGATGTTTTTAAATACACGAGGTATCTAATAATCACACAACAGAAACCACAAAGATACACTAACCTCCGTACTGACTTTAGCTCCTGGAGCACCCACTTCCACTTGCACCTGCAGCACAAAGCAAATAACTTTTCTAGTATATTCTATACTGACATATCTGCACTGCACTACCCGACGTAATCATTCCTAGGTATTCCACACATTTTTCATTGGGAGTATTTTTCAGGACATTTTCATTCAAAATGTTTTCGAAAGAAGCCTCTTATGCATGCATTTATCAGAAATACTGTTAAATATTCAAACCGGCATTTACATGTAAAATTGTGAAATGTGAAATTCTGATTAAAAATAACATTCATTTCTGTGATGTAAAGCTGACTTTTCTGCAGCCACTGTTTTTGTCTTCAGTGTCACATGATTCTGTAGAAATCGTTCTAATATGCACAAGAAACCTTTATCATTACTATCACAAATAGAAACGTGGAAGTGACTAAACTTGTTTTCAGGATTCTTTAATAAACAGAAAGTTCAAAATAACTGTGTGTGGTAAAGTCTGTACTGACAAGATTTTGTGACATGATGCTGTCACTTTTGATAAAATCATAATTCTTTTATAATATGATATTTTATGAGCTTGGGGACTACATTGGAAAAGGTATTTGTTATACCACAAAATCATAAACAACTAAAGGCAAAATGAATGATTAAAAATTGTGAAGAAAGAAATTATATTAGAGGACCCAATACACGCTGTCTCTTATTCTTATTAGTACAAACTAATCTTAAAAAAATATTTTCCAGATGATTCACAGCCTTTCTAACATTTCATGCCAATGTATATGCTATATGGAGAAGTGACAGAAGTGGCTCTAGATCCTGCAGTTATGTTTTGAATTGTTGAGTTCAGACTTGGTGGTAGCAGTTAGTATAAAAAAAAACTTTCCCCCAAAAGCCCTTTTAAAAAATACAATAGAACAGACATTTTCTTTTTAAGCACAAATGTCTCACATTTGCACCTTTAGCCTGAGAATGTGGGGGTAAAATAACAACGCTCATGTAATTTTGGTGCATTCCCGATGGTCCTTTTTTCACTCCATTAAAGTACCTTTTGAGCACTTGTCTGCTTTTGGGCACTGGCCGGGGGTGAGGGCTTCCCAACAGCCGGGTCCACCTTAGCAGGTCCAGGTTTGGATGAAGGAATGGTTGTACTCTATCAGGAGCATACGCGCGGCGTATATGAGCACCAAGTTGAAAAACAAAGCTGAGCAATTGTGCAGCCAAAGCAAGCCCAGAAAGTGAAGGCATAGAAAGATAAGACCCCTGTCTTATCTCTTAAGAAGTAGAATGATGCAACTCCTCACAAATGTGTGAAAGATGAATGCCATGAGAGTGGTAATGAGAGAATGAGACATTGCTCTGGTGGGACTATCCATCAAAAGAGAATTCTTGAAGAGAATAATATAATAACTGCAATAACTGGCATGCAGAAGATGATATCACAGATTTGGTACGTCGTTCGCAGAAGAATATGGACAAGAGAAGCCAAAACGCCATTGAATGCCGTGCATTGGTGTACCTGGGCCTTGTTATCCAGAGGGTCTGTGGGCTTCACTCCTGTTGTTCCAGAAGGTGCAGGTGTGGGTTTAGAGACTGTGGTCTGCAATCAGCATGCAGGAGTAAGATTCAAGATGCTCTTTAAGTATGAAGATGAGATGAGACGAATGGACAAAACCAAATCAAGGTGATTTGCAGATGAGGATTAGTTTCGAAATGGCAGAGGAGACAACCTGATGTTTAACCCAAAAAGTCATGAATGTGTTTAACGTTGAGACCCAAAGAATAAATCCCAAAAAACACCATCAGACAGAGAAATTTGTGCAACAAACAGCCCTACAGATGTTTTCCAGATGTTGTGGAAATGAAAACAGCCCAAAAGTCTTGTGTTAGTGTTTACCAAAAGTGTTAACCAAGAAAGAAAGAAAGTTAGGAAAGAAAGTCAAAAAAAATTTTTTTTTAAAGTGTAGAGTGTGGCCCTAATGAACCCCAGCGTGAAGAAGGTGTAAATAAGCCCATAGTCCAATCAAATCCAACTGGCGGATGGTGTCTACCTGTGGAGTAACTTGAGAAGGTCCTTTTTGAGTGGTGGTGACTCCTCCACCGCCTGCAGCTCCTGCAGCAGATGCTCCTGAAGGAGCTGCTGGGGTTGCAGGTGTGGTGCCAGGTTTGACAGTCACAGCTGCCGCAGACGATTGCGTAGATCCTTTCTACAATGCAGATGTGACAATGGCAATCATGTTTAGAGCACCGCAGCTCAACTGCACCAAAATAGTCTCGCAGAACACTTTTGCTGGACAGATATTTATTTGCATAGGAACATGAATGTGACCTTTATTTTTTCAGATATAGA
This sequence comes from Puntigrus tetrazona, assembly GCF_018831695.1. Classification (NCBI taxonomy): domain Eukaryota; kingdom Metazoa; phylum Chordata; class Actinopteri; order Cypriniformes; family Cyprinidae; genus Puntigrus; species Puntigrus tetrazona. The sequence continues at coordinate 1,090,588 of NC_056719.1, forward strand.
ACCTGATAACTTAGTAGTTTCGGGACCATTAATGATCACACAAACAGCAGTTAACAGCAAGCAAATCAAAAGCAACTCCAGCTGTAACTAGATTCAGGAAAGTGAGTCATAGGGCAGACACTCCTCATGGGAGACACCATGTCCTGCCACAACCAAATATCCCAACATGCTCTGTCCAAAGGCAGCAGATAACCACGAGAAAAATGAAAAGAACATTTATGTTAACAATTAAAGTCTCAATAAGCAAACAACAAAGTCCTCTAAGAGTCCATACAAATACAAAAGAAGTATATAAAGACTTCTTTGTCTTCATTGCTGTGATTTTTTTTTTCCTGTCCTCTCATAGATTTAATGGTGCTGGTTGTTAAATCGAGCCTCTTGACAACCAGACACAACACAATGCATACTGTGGCAGCAACTTTTGCACTGCCGAGAGGCCTTCCGCTTTTCTTCAGTTTTTCAGTCCACAAAAAGCCTGTATCTCATATTATTTCAAATAAGTTATTGCATGATGTCCCATGACTACTGGAGCATAAAAAAATTAAGCATTAAAAATGTATTTAGTTCTTCAGATGAAAGATCTTGCAACTGAGCATATCTAAAATTCCCTGATATTTCAGAAAAAAAGAGGAACTCTGTGGAGGAATCAGCTCTTAATAAACGATCAATTCATGCTACACATTATATGCAGATATTTAAAGTCATTTTCATAGTTAAGAATATAGACTTGAGATCAGAAGACAAAGTAGCTTTCGACATTTTTCATTAATGTGCTTTAAATGTTCTTTCACATAAACTTTATGTAAAACAATGAAATGTGAAATACTTTTCCTAGTTCTCTATTCATATACGAAACCACACCATATAAAAACACAGCAGCAAAATAGGCACCTGAATACTTTCAAGAAGGAAAAAGCAGATGACTATCTACATCCGTTGGAGACGCGATGGGTCGATAAAGCTGTAGAGTGCAATATAAACCTCTATGTGTAATATCTTTCCATCAGACAAATAACTAGGATAATGTGAATAAATGGAGTTGAAAAAGGGAACATTTGAAAAAAAAAGAAGGATTTTACCTCATATTGCGCAGGTTTCGCTGTGGAGACCTGAGATGTTGTGGTGGGTGTGACCTGCTGAGACTGCAAAAACAGAGACAGAAAGAGAAGAGTTGAGTGTTTGAGAAAACATAATGCATTTACATTATTATGAAAAGCATTATTGCTGTCAACAAAAAATAACCAGGGAACCCATTACATCCCTGACCGTCTAGCTACATTAAAAACAGCCAGAATCACATGCAAATCATGAGTTTTGTTTGAAACATGATGTCATGCCGAAGAGAGGAGAAACCCATGCATTATCAAACACGCTTAAATATGTGCGCATAATTTCAAATCCGAGCAGAAATGTTCCAAGTGCAAAGTCAATTTCTAATCAGACCGATCATTATTAATAGATAAGAATCAATATTTTGCTGACCACTCAAGTGATAACAATCCTAGATGACTTACTGTAAGGACTAAGGAGAACAGTAGCTCTAACGGTTCACAAACTGTATGTTAAACAAGGTCTTCTGAATTATAATAATAATGGCAAGAACTTCTAGCCATTCACCATATACAACTGCTTAAGGATAAACCTGGCTTTCTATTGGACTTCGCGTTTTATCTATTCTTCTTTCACCATATCAGTTTGTGAACATAGTATCAAGGAACACCCTACATGTAGATTTACCGCTTCGATGTTTCCTGAAGTGTTCTAACAAGCTCGGCAGGTTTTAGGTTATGTACTGAATGAGGGTGGATTGTTGATGACGACACACAAAGAACCAGAGATAATGATGGCACAGGACTCAATGTCCTTCATATGATTTTTATGATTTTGCCAATCCAGCAAGTGATTAGTTATGGGACGTTTTGTCAGCCACAGCATTTCAATTTACAGTATTGCACCGAACCCACTGTGAAATTTCATTTGTCCAAAATTCAATTCCACTTTAAACTCCACATTATATTTTTGTTTGTGTCACGTTGTCCTACATGACCAGCTTGACCAGCTTGACCAGCTTGACTATAATGCCATGGCAGGTCAGATGAACTAAAAATATAAAAAAATATAAAGATCGCTTCTTCTTTTTAAAGACTATTTTGTCCTTTTTCTTTCTTTTTTCCTTCTTCATTTTATTAGATGTAATTACTACAGCAAATAAATAAATGTGAATAATGACGACAAGACAATTATCATTATTTATTGTACAATTGTATAAAATTTAAATAATATTATCATTAATACTAATAATAGTAATAAAACTATACATGCATTGCATATATGTATCATAAAGTCTTTTAAGATTTATTGGTATTGATGAAAAATATTATGATTATACTTATATAATAGTAGTAATAATAATCACTTTTCAAAGGCTACTATTTGTAGCATAGAATTATTCTTGCACTCACGTTATTATAATAATACCAATATAATTATTCGAATAATAACTCTTGTGGTTGTTATTGTATTGTAACAAATCCACAATTTCTACCACATCTACATCTACCACATGTATAAATGTCATTCAGAAAGCTTCGAAGCTCAAGTATTTTACTGATATTTGACCACGCAAGGGCCTTTAGTGTACATCATCACACTCTTTCTCTGCGCCACTAAATAAAGATACACGAGCAGCTGTGATAATGAAAGCACTGGCTCTGAGCATATTGACAGCATTAGAAAAAAACTCTTGAAAATATTATTTTAGAAATACTTGGCTGATACCTCAATAACCCAACCCATTCAACAACAATAACACAGTAAAAGGTGGAAACCCTTAAGAGAGTTACTGTGTGTACGTGAATTGAATAAGCATGGGTGTAGAGCTAAATGTTGCGTGTAAGAAACCACCTAGATGCATGCTTTTTAGTCAGATAAACACTATGCATGCGCAGCAATTAAAAAAGCAAAGCATTATGGGTAAATTTGTAGGTAAACACGGGGCAGGTTCCATTTTTAAAAAGACAAGAAGCACCGAAATGAATCTGATGCTGACTCAGTGCACTTAAAATAGAAGTAAACATTCCACAGACCACAATGTAACCACAACAGAAAATCCTACCAAATAATGACGGAGTCAGCAATAATTTTTCTATTAAATCTTATGACAAAAATAGTCTAGGATGCGTTTTGCTGATGTCACTGACAAAGACTACGTGTCAGTACCCCAAAATAGGCAAGAATGCACACATGATTCAGACCAGCCTTAATGACAAGCTCACATTGTCATCTTAAGATCATGATGGTCAAAATTACTAAATAACTATCTGGCTATCACAGATAGATCCTTCACGCAATATCTGTGCACATTTAACAGAACGGTCCAAGTTTGACAGCTCCTCCTAGAAACCACGGCTTGTTAGCGGGCGTTAGCGAATGTTACAAAGGAAATAGCAACACGGGTTAGGTACAAACCACACAGGTCTTCTCCGACCTGTTCTAGCCTCTGAGCCACTGCCCTCTTCTAATTCATCTACATACTGAAGAAGCATGTTTGGTGGAGTCGCACGTTGAATCAGTAGACACACCCTTTTAGCATAACAACTGGTCATTTGTAAATATAAGTAAGCTACGTTAGCATTGATGCTTACATCCCAATACCTCAAACCCTCAATAGCACTAAACAGAAAAAAAGCTGTGGTTTATAGGTCTTTTGTCACTAGTTTTACCTCATTTTACCTAAACAAAAATTATGACTAATGCACTTCTCCACCCAAATTACCACAAAAGTACACTCGTAAACCCTCTGTAGCTAAAGAAAGTTAATTCGTTATGTGACGTTCAAATCATTTGTCAAAGTCTTGCTATTAGGTAAATGCTATGACGACGACATTTCTGTATTATGACAACTAAGATGTGATGACGATATGATGTTAGCGTTGAGGTTTAAGGATGGGCAGGTTTTACTGGCATAATGAGAGGTTCAGTAGCACACAGATTAGTATGACACAAGGCAGATTGTATTTCAAGACCAACTTGTTAAGTGACAGCAAACAGTTCTGGGACTAATGAAGTGATTTATGTATTGTGAGTTCTGTATTGATTCTGACTCATAATAACTTGTCTTTTTTAGTCTTTTTGTTGGCTTTTGCATTACAAACCCCATACCTTTATTATGTGGTAACATCCTAGATGTGGAAAATGACTTCAAGTTGCCACTTGCAAGCAGTCAAACATGCACTTAAAGTATGTACTTTATGTCCGGCAGCAAAGTATAGGCTACATGTAACGCAATGTAACTGAGGAAAATGCATTAGGTTTGTTTAACCTGTTAAGAACTACATTCTTGTGAGTCCACAGCTTAAGTTTAAAGTTGAGGTATGTAAAAGTTGTCCAGAACAGTTCATAATGACACTATAGTGCAAACTAAGCAAGTCTATGCTAGATTCCACCAAAACCTGTAACCAATCAGACAGGGTGTAGCGTGCTTGTTGCATTACAAAACAAATTAATTATGCAGCTACGCTTCCAGTCATGAAATATTACCTCTTGCCACGAGCGCTAGTCAAAATGGAAGGTTGCAAAGTATGAAAATGGCACACTGAGGTCACAAACATCTAAAAAATGTGAGCATAGTGACAGGCAGCTCTCATTCTGACATGTAAAATTGCTTAAAACCTTCTAAACCTGAAAACCAATGCGCTACACGAAAACACTAAACTTAGTAACCAGCTGTTCAAACTATTTCCTGATAGTTTAGATGAAGTCTCCTTAGACATTATCGTAAGAAATGAACTGAGGCCCTTTTCAGTCTCTCAGACAACAATGAAACAAGCAGTTTCTTGCGTGCCAAAAGCACTGTAATCGTTTCCACAAACTGCAGTGCAGCTGGCACAATCTTCAGCTATAGGCAGGTACAGCGGCAGGAAACCACAGATAGAATGCAAGAGCTGTAGATACGTACCATCTGTAACAAAACCGAGAGTGTCCTGTTTCACTTTCGCCTGTAATCCAATCTAAAAGAGAGTCGCTTCAAATTCCCTCCGCTTGAAATATATAAAATATATCCCTTATGCACACATACAGTCATATACTAAGAGAAACACGCCCAGCAGTGAAGCCAGAAACCATAAACTCCTCCCACGCCACCACTTCAACAGCTGATGCCCCTCCCCCAAGTGTGGAAGCGTTCTGATTGGTCGAGAGTTAAGGGGTTCCGCCCATCTGCACAGCGAGCCAGGAAAAACAAACACAAGACTGTTTCCATACAACTAAGGAAGTAAGAGTTGGGGTGGTGGCTATGGGTTTCAAAGATGCAGTGGTTTGAAGGGGTATGGGCCGACCTGAACTGATAAGAAGTTGTGCAGTTTTCTGTAGAGGCCTGTGAAGAAAAAGACACAGTGCAAGCCTTCCAGTTCATGCCTGTCAGGCTGGGTGTGTCTGGTGCACTCACCGCTCAGGAATCTGAACTGCACAACCTACCATCAGTCCAGAGAAAGAGAGAAACAGCATCACATACGCATCAACCCGCCACACCCTGAGCATGGAAAAAGAACAGAGAGGGACTGAGAGAGAGAGAGAATGAGTTGATGCACATAAAAAAAGCCAAAGGATGAAAAACAACTGGGTGAGTCATAAGCCCTGCTTTAAACGGAAGCTCGGACTTGCTGCAGAATTAGAGCCAGCGCTTATGTAAGAGGAACATGGCGTAGTTACGTAGCCGCTGCACTGCCTTCATATACACTCCTACTGGTAAAACAAAAAGCTTTAACTGGTTTGTTTGTTCACACGGGATGCCATTTTGACTGCAAACCCTAAACGGGGCGAAACCAAGCGCACTTTTATGGTAGAAGGTTGCCATCTGGTGTACACATCGGGTGAAATCACACATCGGCTTGATCAGTGGGAAGGCCATGAAAATCCTAACTTTAATCTTCTTTTAATCTAACTTTTAATCTACTGACAATCTCTCTTTTAATAATTCATCTTTGGAGAATGAGTAATGATTTGATCATTAATGGTTAAATTAAAATAAAATAAAATAAAACACATTAAAAAAATTAAAGTAATTAGAATTATAGAGTGACACTATAGTAATTATAATTATAGTAACACTATAATTATAAAAAAAAATATATATATATATATATATATATATATATATATATATATATATATATATATATATATATATATATATAATATATAGTACAAGTACAAGTACTTAAGTGGCTAACAACAAAGGCTGATCTTGAAATTGTGTCCCAGGGAGCACAACAGCTGTGTCATTAATAACTACCATCATGCCAAAAATATAATTACTACCGTTTTCCTGTGCTGCTGTATACATTTATGTTAATACAGTAGCATATTCTGCATGACTTAAACGCTAATGCAATCTCACACAAAGCTTCCGTCCAGGTGACAAATCTCACACATCGGTGACAGCAAAATCAGTCGCAGCGAGTGTAGCTGGGTGGAGATTTTGAGGCTTATCACAAAACACATCAAACACCCTCATACACCCAGAATGGGTTTGCTTTAGTATTTGTTCTGGAATGCAGTTGCACTCCACAGAGCCACTTCTGAAGCAGGGGACCTTTAAATGAAGCCAAATAAGGAAAACAGGAAAGAGCCATTGACCAAACGCAACAGATAAGTTAAGTATCCTGTCCTGACAGAACGACCAAAACAACCAGATTAGATTTCTTTACCGCCCATCTGTTTAAAGTCAATGCAAACTGTCAATTCAACCCGTTTTACAACAATGATATAATGCATCACCAAAAGATATAGGGATTACTGTATCTGGGTTTTTTTTAAAGATCATTTCGGCATGGAGAGGTGCACGAACTGTGAATATGAAGCGGGCTTAAGCAGGACAAGTACCAGTGACTGGCTAAACAGCATAGCAACCCTTATCTGTTAATAAATGAGTCTGTCATCAGAGTCCCACCCAGACACAGAGGTCAAGATGTAGTGGTGATGAAATCTAAGAATGAATCTCAGAAGGCCAGAGAGCATATGTATGTGCAAATCAAGTTCTGCAGGCTCAGAACTGACAATCTGAATAGAAAACCTTGCAAAACAGACCAGGCTCTGTGAACGCTGTACACAACTCGGAGGTCACTCTGTTAAAACACTGCTCTGTTTGTTTCAGCGGGCCTTGACTTCTAATATAGTACAGGAAAGCTATCCATTAGCATTCCTATTCAACTCAATCTCAATTAAAACATGATTTTCGTGATAATTGCGGTGCTGTGATTTAGAGCCTGAAGAACTATTTTAAAATGTATTACGATAAAGACTTCAGACAAAATCTAAAAAGATTTTATCGTAGAGACCCCAAGTGCAATTTTCTGCCCCGTGGCGTCGTATTTTCTATTTAAACAGGCTGAATGGGAAATATATTAAATAATATTAAAGGTTTTCCCCTTTTAGCCAACATAAATAGCCTACAGAATTTAATATTGATTATAAAATATTCTAGAAGAATATTCTTATTTTAGAAGATGACTAAAATAGAAAGCTTTATAGCTAAAGGTCCATGTCTGACGGACTCAACTCCCATTTTGATTCAGTTAATGCATTTTCTTTCACTCGTGGCTTTCCATCTGTGGTCTGGGTGGCCTTAAAAGTTGGAAACTTTCACTGACCGAAGATACACAGCCCTAAAAGTACACAAAAAAAGCTTAATGTCACAATAGCGATACCTTTCGACAGACTGCAAGAAAGTGAGTAGATTATCTCACACACATACGCGCATATTTGACTCACAGGTCTTACAACATCTGACGTTTTCAACACACAAGGTGTGACGCTGATGAAGAAATAACCTTCAGGTGCGATCTGGTTGTGTCAGCACATTATGACGCAGAACATACAATAAACTAAAATTAAAGGGGTCCTATTACGCTTTTACGAATTTAGTCAGTGTGTAGTGTGTATGTTTGGACATAAAGAAAATCTACAAAGTTACGAGTCCAGTCCAGTGCAAGAGCTACAATGAATAAAGTTCTTGCTCTTTTCAGAATACTCGCTACAATGAATTGATATGCAAAATTTGGCAGCTTCTAATTTGCAGATTATCAATAATCTTAAAATTATGTTTGTAAAGTTTTATATTCATAAATCAAAAGTAACTCAGAAGAAACCATCATATATTACATTTTGTAACAATGATCAAAAAATATTCTTTGAAACACTTTCTAATATGAGATCACCAAACAAGAAGTATGTATGTAACTGGGCTAATATATAATTTTTTGGTTTTATTTATGTTTTTATTATTTTTCTGTGCTTTAACTTATATGTTTGTATTTAGTTTTGTTGTTGTTCTGCATTGAATGCTTGAGATGAACTTTGCCTTGTGTTTGCCTTGTGCTTTTGTGTAATTAAACTGAATAAAAAAAACGTAATTTGTGTCAGGCTGGGGAGAAAGGTATTATAATGATGCAAATTAAGTAAAAAATAATGTGTTTTTTAAACCACCACGCATAAAAGCATGTTCTAGAAGTAGTTATAAAATCAAGAAACTCCTAATAAATCCTGTATTTAATGTATTAAAATGAAAAAAGGAAGATTTTGAAACACTAAATCTCTTTTAGCTTTCCACACTTACACATAATCTAAAAAGTTGTTAAAAGTTAAAGTTGTAAAGTTAAAGTTGTATTAATGACTTTGAAAGTGACGTCCTGTGCGGCAACGTGTCTATATTTAGTAGTTTGTTCTCCGTGTGGTTTGTTGACGGAGTTTCTGTCCAAGAGTCAGGCATCTGAATTCAGTTTGCTGTCACTTGTTTATTCAAGCATAAAACATCTCAAAAAACAAGTTCTGTTCCAAAATTTAGTAAGCTGCCTTTTTGTCTACTGCCTGCTACACCTAAAGCATGCTGTGTACAAGGAAATCCAAAATTACATTAGAGCTATTTGTATTATATTTCTTTCAGGTGTCATAATGAACTTAGTTAGGGTTTGCGTTCTCCAAGACTCTTATAATTTAGCCAAAATGAGGCAGCTATCTTTTTAGGCAGCAAAATGATGTCTAACACATTTACGATGCTGTAAAATGTTGCTTGGGGAGGTACCTCGCTAGGATTTGGAACAGAGCTATGGTGGAAGGTAAAAAATAGTGCTCTTGTTGCTCAAGTGTGCACAGCTCATGATGTATGACATCGTGCTTGCTCAATGATTAGGCAATGAACGCGGTAATGTGTTTGATTCGGTCTCTGATCATGCTCCGAACATGCAGGAATCTCTTAAACAGCCTCAAGGGCATTCAAACCTTCAACGTACAAGGCCTGATGTTTTAACCTCTAAAAGACAGGCAGCACAAACACATTTTTGCATTAAAGATGAAGCTCCTGCATTCGGACAGTGTTCTGCATTAAGTCAACAGCAGATAAATCTAACAGTCCACCTCTGAGACAAAAATACCAGCTCATGCTTTAAATACACGATATTAGCTGCTGAATCTGCACACTTAACATACAGAAATAGAAATAGTTGTGTGCGCTATTGGAACTGGAGGCTGACGGCACACATGTTCAGATCAATAGCACGTCACTAACTGAGAGCACAAACCACTGTAGATCAATACACTCTTCTGCACTGTCACAATACACTCAGAACACTTCACAGTGGAATGAATACGTATAACACCCCCAACCAGAAAAGTCTTGCAACTGTATTTGTAATAAAAATGTTCTCCATGTAGTTTGCAGACTGATTTTCTGTCCAAGGGTTCGCCGATTCAAGCATATTGACTCAAAAACAGGTTCTCTTCCAAAATCTAGCCTTAATTTGAGATTTTATATTCATGCCAACCATTAAATTACAAATCTTTGCATAAATACATCATTTTAAATGCTACAACGTACAAAGACCAACTTTAGAATGATGGCAACGGTAAAATAAATGTAAGAAAAAACATGCCAATATTGATGGATACTGATAAATTTAACCAAATTGCTGAACTCTTACATTTTCAATGCTTAGTTTTATTTGATCATTATATATTTGATATTAGTTTGTGCAAGTATTAAAAAAAACCTGTCAAATACTATTAATTTTATCACCCTCATTCCTGCTATAAGACATTCAAAATAATTATCAAAATATGTTCTGCAAAAATTAATAGTGAATTAAAATTAAGATTTAATATTAAGAGATAATATGACAAAAGTCAGGTTAAGGCCTGAAAAGTTATAGTATGCGCTTATGTATGCACTATATACAGCTATACAACTTTTTTTTGTTGCATTTAAGAAAATCTGCATGTAACAATGCACATTCTCCACAGTGAAAGTGAGCAAGTGTCTTCCTTCGGGCCATTAACGTCAGTAGCTGATGCTGAACCGGGCTGACATGTTGCACTGTGGGAATGCGCAGCAGCTGGATAGCAGCCCATTTAACAACATTGGCTAACATCAGCCACATATATCAGAGAGCTCTGCTCATGCTCAAAATGACACAGCTCCCCATGACATCTGCATAACACCAGTTTTAGGTTGCAGGAAGTAGGCTGGTGAGATTAACGTCGCGAATGGCACTGGGAAAATGAACCAAAAGTAAGTCAAAACAAAGAATGCAATAAAAAGCATATGTTCAACTACTTAATTAAACCGCATTGTATTATGAATAACTTTTAACACAGAAACATTACAAATTCAGCAAAAAAAAAAAAAAAAAAAAAACTATAGTATTACATTCATACACTATGAAGTTAATAGTTCCAGAAGTCTTTTTTTTTTGGTACATTACCATAAAAGAACCGTTAAGTCCAAGAACATTTCAAGTCTAAAAAATCTTTTTCCACTACAAACTTTTTGTGAAGGAAAGATTTCATCGATGTTAAAGGTTCTTTATATAACCATGGACGCCAATAGAACCATAGGTGCAAACAGAGAACCTTTATGTAGTTTAGAACCATTCATAGTCTAATGAATCACAGTGCTCTTTTAAGAAACACACCCAGAAACGCTATCGACAAACAACCGCTGCGCATTGCAACACCTGGATTTGTCATAATACCGCCAGTAAGAGAGATAACGGAGACTGAAAAGTCCTTGGAAGCTGCAGCTTTATTTAAGTGCTAAAAGTCCCTACAGTTGCACTTTTTGTAAAACATTTCCCAGCATTCCTCACACATTCCAGCATTCCTCCTCCCTCAGACGGTTGCTGTGGGACCAAAGCCAAGACCTCCTGACCAGCACAATCTCATATCCTCACACCGTCAAGTCAGTCACTGCCCCTCAAACACAATGCTAAACAAACCCATGCATACACAATACTCTCTGAGACCTCAATACGGTTATATCCAGTAAGAGACACCTGTTGCTCTACAGCGACGTCCTGCAGGGCCGGTTGGTCCCGCGTGCCGCGGATCCAGCTGAAGATCTGGCCCATGTCTATCGGTGCTGAGTGTGTGACGCCGTCTCTGTGGCTCTGCTGTGTCTGCTGTCTGAGCTACAGCATGTTCCAGGCACAGGGAGCAGGGGGAGGAGCCAGGGGAGTGGTTAGGGCCAGTGGGCGGGGCTTTGCCACTTTACTGGAGGCGGAATCAAAAGGAAGGAGGGGAAGGAGGAATGGCTAAATAGGGAAGCACGTGGAATTTATACCTCCTGACCGAGACGTCTGACACTTTTAAAGCAGGGATAGCCAGGGCGTATGTGAACGTTCACACGGTATGATCCAAAGGTAAACGTTTATGGTTCTTTTTACGGTGCATTTCCAAGACGTGCACACTGCAACAAAGCAAGCTAATTCAAAGAAAGGTGCGATAACTTATATTTCATAGATGCAAGGAAATCAGGTGCCCACAGTTTTCTCAAATGCCTAATCACAACGCACTGTATCCACCCCAAATGCTGAGAACAAAGCATGCCAGTTGAGTGAGATATTTGTTGGGTGTGAACATCTAAAATTTTCAACTGACATCTCGTCAGATATGGACATGCAGTTAGGCGTGTTAGACAACTGAAGACAGCCAAACCTTGGTGTCAAGCCGGAGTCAAGCCCAGAAAGGTTTAAGTAGGTGGGCCTACATAAAATTAGGTCAAGTTTAGCATATAAATACTGCATATAAAAACACAGTACAACTGATCAATGCACAATACTAACAAAGTATTGATTAGGATTTGTTTGACTTTCAGCATTTAATAGCCTACAGTGCCTAAGCTAACACAGATAACAATGAGCAGCTGTACTTTTATCAAATAACATGCAGATGGTCTCGCAATCAGGTGTCTCTGTCAGTTCGCGTTTAAAGGATGGGATCAAACACTGCACTTATGCTTACGATGTTTCAGATCAGTAAATCAATCACCCACAGGAGGCTTTATTTGTAGGCGTTGCTAAGACTTGCATGTAGCTTCAAGCAAAGAAACTGGGTTCAGTCTTCTATCTTCTGTGTTTTACTACATTATATGATCTGAGAATAACATCGCAAATATGAAACCTCTTCTTCTGCAAAGTAGCATATTTACAATATAACACAATCCATCTGACCTCACGACTTATTTTAGGAGATATGAAAGCTCTCAAAGTCACCACCTGACTGGAAACGTTAACTTGCATTCCTGGGGGCTTCATTTCGACAGCCTTAATCAACAGCAGCACACTAAAACATTCAGTGTCAATCCTCATGATGTCGATTGAGAAAGAAGCCCAAAGGAACCTGATATTACATATGACACAACATGGCTAATTATTTCCACAGTGCTACTTAGAAATACACAAACACTGCAATTAGATAACACCAGTCAGGGTCAAACAGAGGGCAAAATATACTAAAGGACGAGCAAAATTACGAGGTCAATTTATTCATCCATTTTCCAGAATCCTGAATGTTTCGTGAGCAGCAAATCAGCATATTAGAATATTTTCTGAAAGATCATGTGACACTTAAGACTGGAGTAATGGCTGCTGCAAATTTAGCTTTCACATCGCAAATAACATTTAAAATGTTAAGTTCAACTAAACTGCAGCTAAAAGCCATGATGTCCAAATTTGAGTAATTCAATACATAAAGGAACGAGTGAAGCTTGAGCTCTCAAAGAAAAACATCCTGTGTTTGTGCAGACACACATGTGCAGACACACACACACACACACACAGCATGATTCTATAAAACAAAAGGTTTGACACACCCATATATCCTCCTGAAACTATCAGAAGCACTTAGACTCATGTTATATGAACATTAACTGACACGAACACCTGAAGGCAGAAGACTTCTAATTAATGTCTTAAGCTGTTAAAAAAAAATCTCTGATCCACAGACATGTAAATGCATGAGATAATAAAGCATGCATAATTACAGACACACCTGAGAGCTTTCGTCTGCAAGCTCACAGAGCAAGTCAAACCAGCTGTGTTATCTTGAGAAACACTCAAAGCTTTTTTTTATATTTTCTTTTTTTAAACTTCTGTATTCATAATATTCTAGCCGGCGTTATACAATTATATTGAGCTAAGCGGCCCCCGGGCATTGCCAGGCCGGTGCCGGTGTTTTTCAATGTAACTGGAGCACCAGATGAAGTAGAGTTTCAAGACATATATATAGTAACAAAATGTCCCTGAGAGCATTTTATGACACAGTCAAGGGATACCGAAACACTGCAGCCACACCAGGGGCCTTCTAGCAAACAAGTGCATTTCTAGTCATACAAAATCAATATTTTTAAAGCACTGCACATTCATAAATGCATTCCATCACTGTCTATGTGGGTATGGCTCTCTAAAGAAGATGGAGAATGGTGTCATAAAGGAATGCTGTTTTACATTTTCTGGGCTGGATGTGCAAACAAAGCAGGCCTGGGTGATAAAACATTCATGGCTTTGAAGAATTACAGTTCATATCTGTGACACTAGACTGACTGGGGGCAATAATTTAGTTAAACAGCAGGTCAGTGACTGGCTAGGACTTTCACGGGCCACAAGAGGGTGTCAACTCCCCATGAGAAGCCAATGCACCACAAGCATATTCTTGATGGTGTTGTGCAGGCATTAGACATATTGTTTTAGCAATTTAAATAAAATTCTATACATTTTTCAATCATTTACGGTGAACTGGATTCCAAGCTTTTTTTAAAAAAATCTATAGAAATTAACCTGATTTTTGCACGACTTTCCGTGCTTGGAAACACAGCTCTAAAAATATTATATTTCCAGGTTTTCTTTGACCGTGGGAACCCCAACAGTCATTGAGGTGGTACCCTTTATAAAGACAACTTTTGGTACTAATATGCAGCATGAAAATGTATAATACTTGACTTTTATTCTGAATTTGTCAGTATTTTCAAATGAAACTGAAGACTCTACCTTACCTGGAACCTTGAGGTCTGAGGAACATTGGCATTTTGTAACGAAGTGTCACCATGCTAATTAAGACAGAAACAAAGAAAAGTGACTTAGCGCCCTGTCAAAAACTGTACAATAAACTGAGAGCTCAACATGTTACTATGTTACATCTCTAAAGAATAAAACGCTACAAAAAGAGGAAAATAATCAACGGAATAATTCTTGAGAAAAACCTTTTTATGATTTTCGAAGCTATTAAATTATTTCAGGTTGACACTTTGCTGTTATGCAGCACATAAAAAGTCATTTAATTTTATTATTATTATTATTATTATTACAATTGCACAGCTGCTCCAGTATCCGTCACTTGAGGAAACTTTACGATCCATGCAAACGCATTAAAACTCAGTTTCACGACACTAAATACGACAACGCCCAACTTCTAATATTGACTTTGCGCTTTTTAATAACCGAACCTGTGCGTACAAGTACAAAGATCAACTTAATCCTCAAATGTTCACCGATCACTACGACTTTTTTTGTATTGTAATTTGGTTTTCTCGGCAGTTCAAATCATGGCACGGATCTACTTACGATGTTCGACCAATACTTTGCGTACGCCATGGCGGAGGACGAATCGTTTGAAGGCTACAAAGTTTGCTAGACTTCCTTGTGTTCCGTTCGCCAGCTTCTTTCATTCAAGTGAGGGCTGCTGTCTCGTTCTCGGATAGAGCCACTCCCGCGAGCGTGGGTACCAGAACACTAAAGATAATTGCAGCAAATAACTATTTGTGCCGGTATGTCTTGGTCGCACGATGTGGTGACCTCTTTTGCGTTTCTTTGCAATGCTTAATTTGCATTGCGCATAATGAAAAAAAAAATATGCAGAGAGGCAGAGTCTTTGTTTTATCACACAAGCATTCCTCTGTAGCGATTGCCCAACACCGTGGTTACGGAATATTTTTGTTTCTCTGTGCAGGTACTCTACGCATCTGCCTCGAAAACATGCTCGAAAGTCTAAAACGTATTTGCTGTGCATTAAAGCTTCACGAGGGTCGATTTTTTAAAAACATGCTCTATTTGACCATGCGATGTTTCAGTGTTAAGAACAAGAGCGTAAGTGAACATTTCTGATGGAACAAGACGATGCAGAAAATTATGAATCTTTCGGGGTTTTAGGAGTCCGAACCGAACCGCTCTTATGCTTATTTGAGTGCGCCGTGATGAATAGATTGCGATAAGATAATGTCCCACACAGATAGCCATAGCCACCCTATTTCATGTCAAATGCTTCGTAAGTTCGTAATTAAGTATCTGATTAGGATGATTCAAATGTGTTTAGGTTCACTAAAAAGAACCTGTTCATAAGAGTCATTCATTCTGGAATCGGAATGTACTCCGGTCAAACTGCAGGCTGTGTTTTTATTCACTGGTAAAAAACGACTCGTATGAATCATTCGTTTGGGAGTCAAATTTCACTGGTTGCGTTTAGGATTGGATGTGCCAAAGAGAACCGGCTCCTAAGAGTCAACCCTTAGAGAATCATTCTTTACTAGTCGGCCTGTATAGTTTGATTCACTCAAAAGAATCGGATTGTAAGAGTCATTCGTTCCGGAATCGAACCTTTGCAGATTACTGTAGTTTTCGCAGTAGATTGTTTACAGAAGACTGTTTACAGAAAAAATCAGGAAACACGTTCTCACCAACGTAAAGTTCAGTGTCTGGTGAATGCGCCCTCGGTAAAAAGGAATCGGTTCAGAACGGTTCCCAACCTCAATCAATATGCTAACCTTCACGTAGTTACGCAAAATACTACATGCATGTAGGAAAACATACCTCCTTGTTTTTCTTACGACCGTGACATCTCTTTCTGTGCGGCATGTCTGAGGAATAAGATCACGGTCTTTAAAAACAGCGCAGCTTTGCTTTCACCAGTGGGCTTGTGGCACAGTATTTGCTCCTCCTGCGAACTGTGAAAAACCTGTGCCAGAGGCTTTGTGGAGGTTTGAGGTAAATTAAACCGTGTGTGCAACTTGCAGCGTGTGAGCAATAATGTTCGTTTCGAGGCTCTTTGTGCTTGCAAGCACGGTCTTCGTTCAAACAGAGCGTACGTTTCTGTATAAATGTACCCATGCAGACGTTTTATTATTTTATTTATCATTTCAATGCGTAGCTTATGCATTTTCTGATTGAGCAAACAGTGCCACGCCCCCTTAAATACGTTCTTCTCCCTGTTTTAAAGGAACAGTCTTATTACTCATTTTCTAAAGTGAAATTCTGAAGAAATGCACTCCTTGTGATTAAAATTAATCAGAACTGATGCTTGCAAGTTTCAGAAAGGATGCACATGTTTTCTGTCTTCTGAAAGCTAGCCCAAGCTAGACTGTTTTCTCTGTATCTCTTTCTGGTTATTGCTTTCCTCAGACACACACACACTAGAAGGAAACAAGAGGAAACCCAGCTATTATACACTCTTGTCAGAAACAGGCTCTGTGTTTTCCCCCAGAAGCAGCAGATATTGCGGGAAATGCTATTGAAAGATCTCCTGCCAGCATTCTCGGGCTCAAGCTGGAGACCTTTTCACTCCAGAAAGCTGAGAGAGCTGCTGGTGAGTCACACAGGTGTGACACAATTTTTTCTCTTGTACTTCGCTTAAAATGATTTCCCCTCAGTTCACTTCCTGTGACAAGATGATTGACTCATGCTGCATTTTAATCTTCTATGCCTGTAGGCTTAAACCCCATATATACTTCAGATTCGATTGTGAAGAAACAGATTGTTACTCAAACCTGTCTACCAGTAAACTGCATTGTGAAACTAATTAGATAAACAGTAGATAATAGGAATCACTATTTTTTCTTAATTATGAGTCGTGAATGAAACATCAGTGGTTTGATTGTTAGGTAATTCATTGACTTAAAACTACATTCTCATTAATAAATAGTTTGGGGGTTTAGTTTTTTAGCGGATCCTATTAAAAATTATTGATATTATTTTTATTTTCAAAACTTTATTTATTTTTTTTTTTCTGGGTTGTCAAAAAGTTGCCACAGTTTTGTCATAACCGTCTAATAACGAATGTCTAATTAAAAAATCACTTGCAAGAATTTACTACTAGATAGTTTTTTGTTTCATATGGACCTTTATAAAATAGGTATTTAATTGTATGGGAATATGATTAGAGGTATTTGATAGCCATAATGAAATGCATTCTGTGATTTAAGGCACATAATAAACAACACATTGCCATAAAATTCCAGCAGGTGGCGAGATTACCACATTTCTCAGTTCGTTTTCTACATTGGAAATGATCATTATCACGTTTATAATACTATTATCATTTACTGATCGTTTGTACTATTCATTGCATTTGACAAAAACAAAAAAAATAAAAAAAAAAAAAAAAAAAAAATATATATATATATATATATATATATATATATATATATATATATATATATATATATATATATATATATATATATATATATATATATATACAAAATAGTATAATAATTTTGCACAAAACTCGAAAAGTCATTTCTTTAAAGAGACCATTACACCATGCGTCTAATAATTTAATATTGTGTTCATGAGGCAGGTTGTGTCGTGTTGAAGTAATGCCACATTTTTATTTACATCATTGCTCTATTGGCTTTCACTTCCCAGCAATCTACAATGTAATCAGTAATGGCAGCAGCAAGGAAGGCAGTGTGACTCATTCCTCACAGAACACCCTGAGGAGAAGTGAAGCCCCATCCACGCTAAAACCTGCCATACCAGGAACATCCTGAGTGGAGCCCTCGTGTTTGCAGGAACCTCGAAACGTTTGGTAATTACAGACACCCTGTGACAGTGATAACATTCAGCCACACAAAGGCACAAGCGGCTGAGGCTTTGCTGCCCGTTTGGATGAGTGTGTGTCTTTATCTGTGTGTGGATGAAGGTCCTCCACCTCAGATAGGACAGAAGGGACACAATCATTTAAAGGGGCTGCTGGCTCGACTCTTTAATTTATTCACTTCTCAAGGCACCACTATAGTATTTATTGACCTGTACTTCATGAAATCAACTGTTTGTTTTGTGTCCATGCCAGTGGCTGGGAGTATTGATTTACTAAAAACCAATTAAATGAACAAGTCTTTCTGCAAAGTCTTACCAGAAACAATTACATGACTTATATGTACTTGTCTTCACAACCAATGAAATGCTATTTCATTTATTGAAATGTCAATGAATGTTGAAAAAAAGTGAAGTGATATATATATATATATATATATATATATATACTTATATATTATATATATAAAGTTTATATATTCATTTAATTTTAAAAATATTACTTAAAATGCAAAAACTTTTAAGATATATATATATATATATATATATATATATATATATATATATATATATATATATATATATATATATATATATATTCATACGTGTGTGTTGAGATATATACAATTTGAGTAAAGTAAAATCTGAGTAAGTAAAATTGCTAAAACTACAAGTAAAAATAAACTTAGCTAAACAAACAGAAATATATTTTTTAAAAAAACCTTTAATAAAATAATAAAATGAATAAAAAAATAAAATGAAACAAGACAATTAAAAATTACTGAAACATAACCTGATACTATATTTTATAGAAAACATAAAAATAAAAGATAAATACATTTTTTAATAATATACATTTTACTATAATAACTCAAAATTGGGGTATGGAATCTTGAAAATGGTAACATCTATATTAACTATTTAGAATCTTTATTGGTTAAATCAGGTAACAATTGCAGGATAAAATTTTAGAGCCACTGCCCCTTCTGTCCTTGTTGGCTGAGGTGCTCCTCTCATCAAACTAAGTTTTAAAAGCTTTCAGCTACCGCTCCGTTAAAGATTCTGTGAATCCAGCCTGTGTTTTCCATCACTCACAATCTCTATTTCTCTTAGAAATGTTTTGCTTCAGTCTTCTAAAAATTCTAACAACTTGTACAGAATATCCATGGTTTTTTTTAAATGTATAATCAAATTATTGTACACAATCAGGTATTATTTTTAGCATTTAGTCACACTTTAATTCTTTTTCTTTCTATTAACTATATTTCACATTTTTATCACTTGTCACTTAGTTCATTTTATTAATAGGTCTATAATAGTTAAAAAAGGTAATATAAATGTTGTAAATGAGCTGTTGTTTAATTAAATGCCTACTTATATTTCCATTAAATACAACAAAGTCTGAACTGTGCCATCTTCTGTTTTAATTGTACACTACCAATCAAATGTTTTTGTCTGCTCACCAAGTCTGCATTTATTCGATCCAAAGTACATAAAAACTGTAAAAATTTTACTATTTCATTATATTTAATATTGTATGTTAATATATTCCAAAATGTAATTTATTTCTGTGATTACGAAGCTGAATTTTTAGAATCATTACATTATCCTTCAGAAATCATTCTAATATGATTTGCTGCTCAAAAAAAAACATCATTATTGTGTTGAACAGCTGAGTAATTTTTTTCAGGTGAAAATGAATGAATAGAACTTCATAATTTGCATCAACAAGCACACACCTCTTTAGTGCCCCTTTTTTTTTTTTTTGGGCCTCTGCGTCTCAAAATGTCTGCACAAGGCCCTGCCATGAAGTGTAATGGACGTTAAATAATTGATGCTGTCCTTTTAGGGGTTGTATTTAGAACAAAATGGATGTGGCAAAAGAAACAGTGGTTGTCAGGAAGAGCTCAAATGATCTTACAATTAAGATTCATCATCGTGGTGTAAGTGAGTCTATTATTCCTGTTACAGGAAAAACAGGAATAACTCATGTGGCTTTACCATCATTTGAATCAGCTTTCCTGATTTTGTTTTGCTGTAGAATACTGACAGAGCCTTTCTGTAAATTTAATGTTAAAATTAACACTAATTTTAACACTATTTTCCAAAATTAAAGTAAAGCATTCAATCACTTTGAAAAGAAATCGATTACAAAAAGTTTAAGGTCAAACTAAAAGTCTCTAAAGGTTTGATTGACTTTGACAAACAGTGACAAACAGTTTATATTACTGAAAATATATTTGCATTATCATTTGCAAAATAGGTTACTGGAGAGTTTATGCTAAAATCTTTCAACTTTTATTGTAATGCTCGCGGGAAGAGTGTCACTTTCCTCTTTCTGTGTTCTGAAAGGTCATGCATGACGTTGAGAGATGTGACGGGCTCTTCTCAGCTCCGGGAGCAATTAGCCTTTAGGTTAACGCATCCCTGCGATGGTTTGAGCTATAGAGATATCTCAGATGTTCAGCTGACCTTCTGTCGGCGCAGCAGATAAGAGGAACCATCCCAAAGACCGGGGGAAAAACTAGCGTAGAGCACTATTTCATTCTCAGAGGAACTGCTGTTGTTGTTTTATTGCACTCCTAAAAATTTAGCGTTCAGCGTTTCCATAGAAGCTGCAAATTTGGTTCCTCGAACCGTTCAGTAAAAGTTTTTTTAAAGAGTAAAGAGCATTTATTTTAATTTATTTAAATCTTAAAAAAAGAACCACAACCATAAGAACTGTTTTTGAAACGGAAGAATCCATGGATGGATGTCAAAGATTCTTCAAGGAACTGTAGATGCCTTTATTTTTAATAGTGTAGCAGTGCTTATTTTCACCATTACAACATGTTTTGCTTTTATTCCAGCAGATAACGTGGACCGCATTGTGAAGATGGTATATCAACAACTCAGTTTCCTTTCAAAATAGCAATTCATTTCTCAAAAGTTCACCAGTTTCATAAAGTCTGTCTATTTCTTCCATTTTTGTGCACAGCGTATGACGCGGTTATCTACCTAGCAATGTCTTAACCCTAGCAAACTGCATAGCAACAGAACGCACTATAAATACTGAACATAACGAGGATGTAAACTAACACAGGTGAAGTCAAATCAATTGCAGCTTTAATGAACCAACTCATAAGGGGCAGGAACAGGAAAACCAAATATGGGCATAGGAAACATGCGGAAGGGAAAACACAGGACAAGGGAAACACAGATCTGATGATTTATTTGGACTGCAAAATTACTCATCTGAAAAATATTTCCTATTTTTTCATTAACATATATTATATAAAAAGGAAATATACTTATAAAATGCTTAAATATAATATATATAAAATTTTATAAATTATAAATTATAAATATAAATTATATATAAACTTTAAAATATAAAGTTTTTTTCTGTCTGTCCTATACTGTATTATTTTGAGTTTTCTTTTTTCTGTTAGTTTCTTTCTTTCATATTCTTTACATGCATGCACACAAACATTGCATGTTCTTTTTAATTGGCTTCTTTGGTCATTATTTACCATAGAAACAAGCAGTTCCGCTCAACCTTAGAGAGCCTTGTGCTTTTGAGAGCTGTCGGCTATCTCTTGCTCTGCCTGTATAGAAACGTCCAGGCTACTAAACAGAAATCTAATTACCCGCACAGGCCACACCAGGTTATTACAATGGAGGGTATCACGAAGCACTGCTTTTCAGGATGTTGCCTTACTGCGCTTTATGGGGAAAACGTTAATATTCTTGAGTACAGATTATAAAAGTTGAAGTCTTTAGGCAAGCGACGTGTTGATCATTTGTCCTAGGGGCTTGTGAATATACTACAGGCCTAAAATTTGCAGTTTGGCTCCTTCGTGTTTTATACAAACCTTATATCCAGTGTTGTTATCTTGTTCGATAAATCCAGCTGCTGGTCATTGTTGCATGGCTATATGATCAGATTAATTTCCTCCAATATCTGTGTCACTGATATGACACTGAGCACCGACAGCAAGATAGAGGAAGAAAGATAGCGAAGGAGAGAAAGGTTTCCATGACAACTACGCATCCTTGACAAATGACACAGTTTGAGGACAAGAGTAGACGATAAGAAAAGAATGTGTGTGCATGCATGTGAGAAAGAAAGAAAGAAAGAGAGTGAAGATTAATATACCTGGTCTGACTCATATGACTGCTAGCAAGAAGCCATTTAAGACCTACATCAATGTGTCAACCATTAAAAAAGATACAAATAATAATAAAAACTAATTATAATTTTATATAAATTATTTTTTGAAGAAATGTTAGTTTGGCTGTGCAGTATAGCCATCGTGATTGTTAGGGAGTTCGAAGTTGCTATGTGATTTCTTTGAAAGACCCGACCCTCGAGGATATTAGGATATATTCATCCTTAGATAAAGCTAGGAGTGTTTTTTCAGTGCAAATCTATTGGACCTTTTTGCAGACAGATGTGGATAAGAGACGTCGTCGATTCAGTTCGTTCTCTGAGGCGTCTGGGTGAATCATGAGTCCAATTTAGTTTGAAAATGGATAATGTAGGCCTGCCTGTCTACACCTAACTGAAATCATTAATTTCCATACTACAAACTGCATGAGACGACGATTCAGACCAGAAAAAAGAGAAAAGAGCCATTCCCGAATCGTGCATTGCTTGTTCTGGTTCTGTCAGATTCAGGAATAAATGGCTCTTTAGAATCAGATCTTGTCTTTTCGGGTCACCTGAATGATTGAATATGAGTGAGTAATAAATATCATATTTTGTAAGATTTTGAGTAATCTCATAATTTTTGACCATATTTTAAAATAATTCCCGTTTTCATTTTTATTTAAAAGCAGAAGTAAGGTTCTACTATAGAATAGTGTTATTTTTTTTAATTTAAAGTGTGCATATATAATTTTTATTACTTTTTAGTAATAAAAAGTCATTATAGTGCTTTAAGTGAAATAAATATATATATATTTTTTTTAAATCATGTTTATTTCACCAAAAAATATATTTTTTTACCTTTTTAGTTATAGTTCTTGCTCCAAAGAGCCATCCATTCCAGAGAACCGAGAATGCGAACTGCAACATTTCCACCTACCTGCTCAAACCTACAAACCTTTTACATCTCATTGAGCAACACTGATTTTCCCTCCCGTGATTACAGAGACCGATTGCCATAAGACCTTATCAAAAGATAATTACCAATAGCTAAGAACCTTTGCTTTTTCACTCTATATGTCAATTAATTTTACACTTAATTCTTCCCCTGCAGCTTAAACACTCACACGCACTGTTTACGCAGCCAGCATAGCTTCCATGACGTCTTCTGGCCTGATTCAGAGTGTCCATTGCTCCATCAGACCTTCATTTCCTGTCGTCTTACCCCATCCCCCTCCACAGGTCATGGTTTTACCCCACTCACTGTTCATACGCCATTACTTGTTACCACGTCTCTTAATGATAACCCCAGCTGTTACGTTGACAGCTTAGATGAGACTGCAGTGATCAGATGTAAGAGATTATCTCAATTGGCTGATCTGGTTTTTCCACATTTGACATGTTTGTGTGCATGAGAGTGTTTGTGCTTGTGCATGTTTAATCAGCGAAGCCTTTTAAGGCTTTTTAATTGCACAGTACATTACCAGAAAAAAGGAGCGTTTTGCATGACTGAGTACTTCCGACATTAGGAAAATGCTTCAAGCCTTTGGTTTGAGCAGTGGCAACCCGCCAAAGTTGATCCAGTAAAGACAGCTGGAATATTAGCCAAAGGTTTTTGTTTGTGCAATCTCTATTTTTTGGCCAACCCTTCAACCCCTTTTTAAAGAATACAAACATGCGTCTCATTCGTGAACCTTACTTTTCCTCATCTATTTCCAGGTGCAAAGTCTAACGTGTTCTGTCTAATGCAAACAGGTGTTGCTAGGTGGATGTGGATGACTGCAGCTGCTTCAGCAAATGGACTGTTTGCTCAAAAGCCCAACTGATAGGTCTACACTGAGAAGAGACCTGCTGATTTATTTTCATGCAATATCTAGCTATCTGTTAGCATTCCCATTTATCTCAGGGCATGTTGGGCTGACACAAAACTTTCATTACTATTCCCAACAGATGTTTTTGTTGACATTTGGGGTTTTTTTTGAGGAGGTCAAAGTAAGGCCTAAATAAGTTTTTAAAGGTAGATTTGTTAGTTGCTCCAAGTTTTGTTATTAACTTTTAATACATATTAAAACCGATTTGGCACCATGTTGCACCTCGACAGACCCATTCCAACTTTTTTTTTTTAGGACTTGCTAGTTCGGTGAGGCTGCAAAAAGTTGAGCCAAACATTTTAACCAGAAATGCCTTAGTCATCTAGACTCAAGTAGGTAAACAGAAACAGTTTAATTAACATTGCATACGTGAACTGTGTGTTATTTACAAGGTAAATTACAATATTCTTAATGATGACCGTTTTAAGTTGGTTTGTCCTGTTCTAAATTCAGCTGGCACCGGACAGCACAGTCCATTTTAAGATGACAAGTGCAGCTCTCTTGTGAAATGCAATGCAGAGCTTCATAAACCCCTTAAAACAACTGGACCTGTGCCTCTCGCGCGAACTCACACAAAACAAAAGACACTGACATCAAAAGAGAGCGGTGTCTGTCTCAAGGTTCTCACAGTGCACGATTCCAGCCTCTGTCCTTGATAAAAGCACTTGTTTTGGCACGACACTGAGCCTCGGCTTTATCTGGAGTGGACACGCTTCGATAGACCGCTCTGTCTGGACCATTGTGACACAATAAATCTGTGTGAATATTCATGAGGGCTTATGACCTCCTCATCGCGATCTTCTTCACGTTCATAAACGGATCCGTAAGTGGTGGGAATAATTCTGTGGTCCACAATGTCTAAATCTTCATACACCATTCATGCATCATGCTTTACATGCTTTTTAGTTTTTCCTCTTTACAAAACCTTGTTATGTTCTTCCCTCATATGTGAAGTACGACTATTATATATTTAAAAAGTGCATTCAAATGCAATGCAAATGTATATTTCTTAGCATGCTCTTTATCAATGGGGGTTTTTATTCGTGTGCTGTCTTGTGATTAAGTATTTTGATCATGTCATTAACTTTATTACACATTATATATTATTCAAATTGGCCAAAACAAGATCCCAGGCCAACCAACAAGAAAACCATTTTGTTATAAATATATAGCCAATATGTTGTAAAGCTCGTCAACATATAAGGTGTTCTGCTATTTATTATTTATTTATCGTTATCGAAATTATTAAACGTTTACTTCGATTCATTTTAACCATATTTTATATATTGTCCTTTTTTTCTGTATGTATATGTATTTGTGCGTATAAAAACAGATACGTGCATGAAACGTATTTAAGTTAGATTTCTGTTTTGGAACGCATATGATTGCTGTTTTATACGGATCTCACATCTGCATATGCAGCCAGCCTTTTGGAGCTGTTCACTGGCGCGGTGCTGAAACCTTCTCCTCGTGACGCACACAGTTACGCCAACTATTTCTGACCAGCTGCTCCCTTATTTATTTAGCCCAACTTCTCATATACCTGCCGGTCTAAGGGCGACGAGGCCAAAGAGATATCGATTTGAACAGATGCATACATACAACGAGATCTAACCCAATTCTAAAAGGGCGCATTTCTAGAAGGGCGCATTTATTCTGCCAGATCTCGTGTTTTCGACAAAAGCTTCCATTCCTGCTCGAATTTCTAAGTGTAAAAAATGCTCGTCGGCTATTTATAGAGAAACACTCCCCTCCTCTTCCATGCGCAATCCACCCCGCCCGACTCCCCCGGGACCCGAGCATCCTACCCCAGGTAGAAATTGACGTCAGAGCTGATCGTAATTTGACGTGTAAACATCCCTTCCCCTTCCACGACTCCCTCATTGGTGGCTCTCCATGCGCGTTCAATTACACGCTCACACCGCATCAGAATTAACGGGAGAATATAGCGTTCGCCGAGGAAGCCGGACCGACGTTTCTCGTGTTTACGCGCAGGCCACTGTATTTATTTATTAACTTATTTCTATTTAACTGTTTTGTATCCGTCGCGATCGCCCGCATCATTTTTAAGTGGTTGTAATTTATTTGAAATGGAAGAAAGATGTCGTCCAATGTCGCTGTGCAGTGTTCTTGCTCTGTTCTGTGCGCTGGTGTCCTCGGCTGTGGACAGACAGTATCTGAACGAATGGGCGGTGGAGATTCCAGGAGGATACGACAATGCCCGATCCATCGCCGACGAGTTCGGATACGAATTAGTCCGACAGGTAACTCACGCCAAACACTGTTTTTTTCCTCCGTACGGTAGGATAAACGCTTGCCTCGCACACATCTGGCTCCGCTTTGCGTCCGTGTTGAACGCAATTGCATGCTGATGCTGATTGTGTAATGCGTTTATTCATAGCAACACCGTGTTGCTTTGCCAGATCGTGAAAATCCGCGTTTATTCAACGTTTCCTTATCCATAATACGGTGAAATAGGGCACTTATTATTTTTTATATGTTAGATCAATCCATCTTTTCTCTATAAAGCAGTTTAGTAAATGCCATAATAAAAATACCTGCTTATCAAATGTGTCAACTTTTATATGAGTAAACATTCACCTGTTGTGTCATGTAGTTTTCTTACAGCAATGTTTTGTTTCACTGAACAGAAAATAAAGAAAAAGCAACTGCATCAGCTGACAGACCTATTCATTCTGTTAAAAATATTTTTGGTGAAGTAGCTCCAGGCCGACTAGACCAGACAGATGGGAACTGCGTCATTATGACCGGGCTTAATTTAGCTCCAAATATGAACCGATCTCTTCAGTCAGTTCTCTCTCTCTCTCTCTCTCATTTGTCTGCAGATTGGGGCGCTGGAAAACCATTATTTATTCAAGCGGCACAGTCACCCTAGCAGGACCAAAAGAACTGCGGATCATATCACCAAACGTCTGTCGGAAGACGATAGGGTATGAGATTTTTCATAACCCATTCATTCTGTGTGAAGTATGTAACAATATGCGTTCAAAAACAATGTGCACTTCTTCAAGTGTATAGGATCATGTCATGCACTTTCTAGTTTGGAACTTTTAATAACATTATATTCCTGAAATAATTAATCATTCTTAACATATGCAATGTAGGTGGAAAGTAAGAGGTAGAAAAACCTGTGGCTTTTTCTGTAGGTCTCTTGGGCTGAACAGCAGTATGAGAAACGGAGGGCCAAACGCGCCCCGCTGGGGACCGAATGTAAGGACTGCTCAGTGGACAAACTCTTCGACGACCCTATGTGGAACCAACAGTGGTATCTGGTAAATCTCTAAAGCTTTAACTTTTTGGAAAAAGTGGGATTCGAATTTCTTTGGATGTGTAACATTGATATGGGAGGTGCGTTTTGCCAATTATTTTCCCTATATATATTTTGAAGAAGTTGTAAACCATGAACCAACTAAGGTAATTAAGTTAAGAGGCAAATGCAAGAAATGTACTTTACTTAATAAAAATAGTGTGGAATTGCTTTCAAATTTCACATATAATTACAAAGAAATGGCAAGTAGCACACTGCATTAAACAAGAAAGTCTGTAGAATGACTGAAAGACTGAAACTCAGTAGTATTTTCATGTAAAACATACTTTAAAATCCATGTTATTTACACTTCAAATGATATTTTTACCTCCTTTATGATCAACTCATCCAATTAAGTATTGTTAATGTTAAAGTGATATTTTGTTGTTGTTGTTGTTTTTTTTTCAAAATGGTCCAACAGTTATGAACATAAATTCATACGGCTGGATTACACCATGCAACTTACATTTGTCGACTTTATAAATAGTTACAGAGGAAAACTAAGCATCGTACCCTTAATAGACAGAATATCACACACTTACAGACCTTCAAGTCTTTCCGAACACAACAAACTCAGAAACGCTTAAAGAAACACACGCTTCATCGCCGAAGCATACATGATAAATGCAAACAACATGTGTTCTAAAATTGGCTCAAAATATTGAACAGTCTGTGATATGCAATTTTTATGAAGTCTGTCGATTCAGATCTGCACACTGTTAGCGACTAGCAACAACTCGTTCAGGTTCAGATTTTAAATCTTGGCAAAAGTCATGTAGTGTATTCCAGCCTTGTTGAAATCACCTTCAACCGTTTACTTGTATATAAGATCGTTAATTAAATTCCTTAGTGATCTCTGGACTTAAAAAATCATATGGACGAAATCCGTCTACAGCAGCTTTGTTAGATTTCCCCGTAAGTGTTGTAAAAGCCATTGCAACAATCCTCTCTGGGCTGATGTATTACATTTCCTGTCTGTAGGCCTTCATTACTGGGTCGGTTGTCCCTCTGGACTTTGCCGCTATGCGCAATTGAAGCCCATTGTTTTTAAGCTTTCAGAGCTCATAGTATGGCTAAACAAAAATGCGATTGTAAAAGAGAACCCTCCTTAATCCCAAACAACAGAAGAGCCAATCACACATTAGTACCAATTTACTGAAACACAATGGATTGATGGGTTTATCTTATGGGAGCCAAGCTCTTAATGCCAGAGAATGGCTTCCGTACAGTCACAGATGGGAAGGATTCAGCTGCCTCTAATATGGATCACAGCTCATGGTTTATATAGTAAGTCACTCTAATCAAATTGGAAACTTCCATTTGCATTTCCGACTGAGGGATTAATTTTTTTTTTTTTCGACAAACGTTTTATTCTAAAATGCAATTTAGCGGTGGCATGAACCGCCAGTGACCTTTTGTTCAACAAATTGCGCACTTTCTAAACCTCTTTATTCGTGTTCGGAGTGTGTTTGTGTGAGAGCCTCCACCTCTTAACCTAATTGCTCATAAAGTTCCTGCCCGGTTTTATTTTTAAACCCTGTCTGCGTCTGAATTTAGCTTATTAGTAGAGCATCTCCGTTCAAAAGTGAGTATTGGCAGAAATTGAATTTCATTTTAGTGAAAACTAAACAGACATTTTCAAGACAAATCGACCATGAGTTCAGAGTTTGGTGTGTGGCGCAGAAAAGTAGAATCTAAGACTGTTTTTGACTTCGTGTTGTAATATAAATGAAGATTAATTGCGTAATTATGCTCCGCCCATAATCTGGAGGAGTGTTCGACCAATCAGTTAAGATGCTGTTGCCATGGAAATGTAAACTGTGCCAAAAGAAAGTGACCTTTCTCTACCATGAAGCATTGAAGTTGCTTATGTCGTTTGTATTGCTTTAAAGGATGCATAGTTTTTATCAGAGTAGGAGTTGGTTGTTGTGTCTTATATGTTGCCTTTATTGCAACATGAACAGAAAAACGACTTCACCCGAGGTTGCTGAAAAGCAGGCTGTTGCTGTTGGCTCTATTGGTCAATATGAGTGATGAAGCACTGAAGGCAGGTGGTTAAAAACAGAAAGAAAGAATGACGTTCAATCTTGTGAGATGAAAGGATAGATAGAAAAAGAGATATGGATTCATGGAGGAGAAAGAGGACTCGGTGAATAGATTACATTTCACCAGAGATGACTGCTGATAATTCAATTAAAGGGATGACTCATGTGCTTCCATTATTTCTGTATGGAGAATGCGGTGCTTTTATTCATATTTTATCCGTGTGGTACCGCATGCACTGAACATTTTTAGAGTTATCACTGTTTTTGACTGCACCTCCTTAAAAGCAATGATCACGTTGGAAGGTTTATGCACCTGCAGAGATCAGAGATGCCCAGTAAAACTTCCTGACTCACTTCAGGGATGTGTACGTCAGCTGTGGGCTTCGCAGCCCTCTTGAGGTTATGCGGGTCGTGATTGTGCTATGTGGCAGAGCCGTCATGTGCGGTGGGTCGTCTCTTTTCTTCCCCCTCCCCCTCCAGTCTTTCAGCTATGAGTCATGCTTCATGGTAATGTTACTGCAGCGCCTATGCTTAATTTGTGAGCAGATCACAGACCTTTCTTCTTTTTTTGTCCTTTTTCCAACAACTTTTATGCCCCAGGCAGCTTTGTTACATTGTTAAATATGCCATTTTATAAAATATATATATATATATGAACTACAATTAATGTCATAATTAATGACTTGATATCTCGTGATTTGATGCATGAAAATTCTGACATTTTATCTCATAATTGATTCATAATTTTTATCAAAATATTTCATAATGTAGTTTTTTTCATTATTTTGACTTTTATGTCATAATTTTATTTTATCCTAAATTCAGAAAATTTCATAATGACAAATAATCGTAATCTCATAAGTATGTCTTTTCGATCATCACGACTTTTTATGTTATAAATAATGCATTGGTACATCTTCTTATGTTTATGTTATAATTAAAATATTTTTTTGTTTCATAATTGTGACTTTTGAATTTTATAATTTAGTTCAAACTTTTTAGTATAACTTTTGCGCCATAAATATATTTTTTAATGTCATAAATCATGCATTTGTGGGGTTTTTTCTCATGTGGCATAAAAATTAAATAAGATCTGCTTGTCAGCGGTGCGTAAATACTTTTAAAAATAGGGACATAGCATTTCTTAGAGCAATAAGTATTTATCAAATCTACACAAATTATTCACTGACACTCATATTACCAAAAAGTCACTTGCTTGTGACCACTTAATATACAGCAATTTAATATATCAGGGATCTAATCTATATGAGTATATATAAATAATCAAATAAATCAAATTCCTAGATATCCATTTAAAACAGTTAGATGGAAAACCCTCAGCTAGTACATTTCACGCGACTCAGGTTAGCTGTGTTTTAGTGTATTTCCCATCACCGCACAGCTGCTCTGTGATATTTAATTATCTGTCAATAAGAAGAAATCCCCTCACGCTCTAGTCTGGACTGAAAATAGTCTCCACAAACCAAAAGGTCAGCATGGGTGATTACATCGCCGGCTTTCATTCTCGAGCAAACAGCTTTTGTTGGAAGGGTCAGTGGTTGAGTCATACAAAAAGGGCTTTTGTCTTCATGAAGAGGTTGAGAGTACCTGAGAGTGTTGAGCGGTACTTGTGAATATGACCCTGGATTACTCACATATTCACTTAAACTGTCTTTCCTCTTCCTCCCCTTCCAGCAAGACACCCGGACGTCATCCTCCCTGCCCAAACTGGACCTGCACGTGATCCCGGTCTGGAAGAAGGGCATTACGGGCAAAGGAGTGGTCATCACCGTGCTGGACGACGGCCTCGAGTGGAACCACACCGACATTTACCCTAACTATGTAAGTGTGTCATCGTCGGAAACGCTTGCTCGACCACCGTCCGCTGTTGTTTCCATGCCAACGCTGACCCCTCATCCGTGCAGAGGATTACGTGTAGTGACACCTATCACGAATAGAGCAAAGCCATTTGACGAGGACCTCCAGTACAGAAGATCACAAACAAATAATCCCACTCGCTCATTCAAAGCTATTTAAAAATTCACTCTGAATGTGTGGCATTTACATAAGACTGCAGTGAGCCCAGCGTCTCTTTTTTTGCAATAGAGATGACTCATAAATCGCAGGATAACATCAAACATCTGTCTCCTATTAGCATTAGAGTATATTGTAGCATCGGCCGTCGCTCTGCTGTTGGCTTGTTTACAAACAGCAGTCTTACAAAAAATTTAAAAAAAGCCTTTTATAGAGTGGATACCCGTGTGTTTGATGCTGGGGATGCTGACGTGACTGAATCAAACGTGTGCGTGCACTTTTCTTTGAAAAAAGAACAAAGAAAATGTAATAGTAATTACAACAATACATTTTAATTTGAATAAACAATTTTTTATCTTTCTAAAATAAATTGTAAGAAGTGTTAAACATAATTGTATTTCTTTAAAAAAACATTTAACATAAATAAAATAAAAGAGCTGTGCCTATTAACACATTAAACACAAAGCCTTCTGCATCATGCTTGCGATATTTTTTATTGTTTGTAAAAGAGAATGCATTAGGAAACCGTAAACCAGCGTAGATATTAGAAGTTGAAATATAGATTTAATCATTTGCGTTTGTTTTTATTTCTGTTTTATTATTATTATGATTATTTTAATGTTTTCAAAGTTTATTTTATTACAATAAACCAAAAAGGGTTATGGTTTTAGTTAACTAATACTGCATTATCTGTTCCAACTTTCCCCAAAAAACAAATACATTTTTAGGCCAATTCACACACAACATAAATAACAAAAAATAAAAAATATAAAAATAAAAACTTTTTCAATAAAAATGCATTTCGTTGTTTTTAAAATGCGCCATGTGCACGACACTACAAAAGACACAAGGTGTGATTGCATGTGAAAAAGTGTTGCAAAAATATGGAATTATTGTTAAGACACTTTTCTGAGAGACAATTAAAGGATTTCTGTTATGATCCCAGGAAATAACATACTGTGTTTTTATCATTTTTTTTCGAAACAGTAATAGCAGTTTGCTACTTTCCTATTCTAAACAATTCTATACTTCTCCCTTCTTATAAATACTCATCCGATTGCCACATACTGGTACTGCTGTTATTTATTCTGTGTTTAGAAAATATGTTTCGCAATCCTTATTTATTCTTTCTCCTCACTGTATAGGATCATGCTGCTAGCTACGATTTTAATGACAACGATCCAGATCCCTTTCCCAGATATGACTCCACCAATGAAAACAAGTGAGTAAATGACTTTTTATGCTCTTTTATTTCTCTAGATGAATAGACGGGATATCTCAAGAGCACCTATCCACACTTGAAAAACACAGATTTTTCAATGCCTTTAGCCTTTCAATTATGTTAAGCACCACGTACAGCGATAAAGAAACTGATGACTGACTGGTAGAATGTTTCAAGCCTCGGACTGCCATAGTTCTTTTCTGCCCTCTTTAAAGAGATTAGCAGATTTATTTAACATCGTACTAAATCTGTTCAGAGAGAATTAGACCAGACTGCCATTGCTTTTCATCTTTAAGCTGCTATGAAAGGAGAGCTGACAGTGTCAGTAGGTCTGATCTGAGAAGGTCTGTTCTCCATCAGGGAACGAGTGTAATCCATTTCAGTGGTACACACATCACTCGTGCTGTCTTACATAAGAGGATCAGAACCCATCCACATCCATGTGGCCCAAAATTACAAACAGAAGTCCAGAAAGAAATCAAATCAGCACCATATCTGTGTATAGGCGTTCAAAGTGCTTACAAATTGTAATCAAAATGCTTACATATATAATCAAATATATATATATTTTTTACAATTATTTGTGTGTGTGTGTATATATATATATATATATATATATATATATATATATATATATATATATATATATATATATATATATATATATATATATATATATATATATATATATATATATATATAATTATTGCATTGACAGTTGCATTATTGTTTTTTTTATTGTTTAACGTCATTAGTGCCTCAGGAAAAGTGTGAAATTGAAGTTTACATTTGTAAACAAGGTCAGGGAGCATATGTAATTGCATTAATTTCTTCTTTCCTTATTTAATAATTAAATCAACACGTTAAATTAACAGTCCTTGTGAAAATGAAGCTTTGCAACAAAAAAATAAGTGGTAATGGAAATAGAAACAGTTATTATTCTTTTTCCATGTGGTTGTGTCTCTCAGGCTGTGCCAGTGAATGACTCATACTGTGCCAGCTCTAGTGCTTCTGTACACACGCACACACACATACGCAAACAAACACATGAACAGACACACACAACCTCACTTATCCTCTCAGCATATTCTTTTGTCAGCTGTGCTCAAGGTGCTTTTCTATGATTATTTGTACAGTGTAAAATGCATCAACAGATGATGGTAATTATAAAAAAAGAGTAACTCTAATCAGTTTTAGCAAACGCAAAATGTAATGTTATCTAAAGTAAAGCTACCATCCAGAGCACCCTAGCAACCATCTAGCAATAACCCAGTCTATTCAAAACCCCTGACCATCTAACAACCATTTAAAACACCCTAGCAACATCTCAAAACCACCAAGAACATCCCAGCAACTAACACCCTTACAACCACCAGAACTTGTAAGCATGTTGTAATACAACTAAAAACCCCTAAGAAGACCATAGCAACCACATACTAATGCCCTGGCAACCTGCATATCAGTGTTGGTCTACAAATGTAAATAGAATGAATTTTGAACATGTTTGCTTTATTCAGTTTAAATGGAGCTGAATTGTAACCCTGTTCTTTGCTCTTTGTCCTCAGGCATGGTACCAGATGTGCTGGAGAGATTGCCATGCAAGCAGACAACAACAAATGTGGTGTCGGAGTGGCCTACAACTCTAAAGTAGGAGGTGTGTGTTGTCAAGCTGTGTTTGTTCACTTTTTGTATCTTAAATGCTCTGGTTTGACTGGTGTTTGAAGCAGCACTGACCTGTACAACCGGTCATGCACATACACAGTCTGTCCATGTCCACCTGGCTATATTGTATAAGATTTAGTGACTCATAACGTCATAAATCAGCACAGATTATGGGATGCATTTAAAAAGCAGCATCGGAAAATTGTTTTGATGTTTTAGCTGAGGTCATCTTTTGTGCTACCTATTTGCAGGGATACGAATGCTGGATGGTATTGTGACAGATGCCATTGAAGCCAGTTCCATTGGCTTCAACCCTGATCACGTGGACATCTACAGCGCTAGCTGGGGTCCTAACGATGACGGGAAGACCGTGGAGGGGCCAGGACGTTTGGCCCAGAAAGCTTTTGAGTATGGTATCCAGAAGGTGAGAAGTGTGGGAATCAGTTCCACTAGATGGAAACCTCCTAACAGTCATCCAGAGTACAATAGCAACCATATCGATTCTAGAACAACCTTGCAACCACCTAGAACACCGTAGCAATGACCAAGAGCATACTAGCAACTACTTAAAAACCACTCAGTACAACCTAGCAACCATCTAGAGCACCCTAGTAAAGACCCACAATACTAACAACCATATAGCTACCACCCAGAAACACCTTAGCAACCACTTAAAAAATATCCAGAACACCCTAGCAATGACCACCACCCAAAACACAGAAACAACACCTTAACAACCACCCAGAACAGCAGAGCACCCACCAATCACACAGTAGAAACATCTATAAACCACAGAGTATATCTTAGCAACCATTTAACAACCATCCAGATCGCCACTGTGGCAACCATGTATAACTCCCTAGCAATGACCAAGAAAACACTAAAAACTCTTAACAGCCACACACAATGCACAACCATTTAATCACCCAGAGCACCCAATCAACAACTACCATCTAAAACACCCTGGAAACCATTTAACAACCACCCGGAGCGCACTAGCAACCATCTAGAAACCGGATAGTACAACGTAGCATCCATTTAACAACCATCCAGAGCACCCTAGTCACCCAGACTAATATATTGTTCTTATGCCATGTAACTATGAACACAAAACCATTATAATCTCCAAATAATTGTTTTTATTGTAGGGTCGTGGTGGTAAGGGCTCCATTTTCGTCTGGGCGTCTGGTAACGGTGGTCGTCAGGGCGACAACTGTGATTGTGATGGATACACAGACAGTCTGTACACCATCTCCATCAGCAGTGCATCCCAGCAGGGTTTGTCTCCCTGGTACGCTGAGAAATGCTCCTCTACGCTGGCCACTGCCTACAGCAGCGGAGACTACACCGACCAGAGAATTGTAAGTCTCCTTTGCTTCGGTTATTCATGTTCTTGCTTTTGGTTTCCTTTGTGTCGAATGACTAAATGTCTCCTTGGAGAGCAATAAAACAGACTGTCTGACAGCTTTGAGTGCTTTTGGTTGGTGTGTTTGCTTGTTCTCTATTGGGTTTTGTTGCATTGACATTTTATGTTTTGACTTATTGTCTTGCAGACTAGTGCTGATTTGCACAATGAATGCACAGAGACACACACTGGCACGTCTGCATCTGCCCCATTGGCTGCTGGGATATTTGCACTGGCTTTGGAGCAAAAGTATGTCAAACATCGCGCAATTTGTTTGTCATATTTTTTGTAGGATTACATTGGTTTTACAGCAGGTCTTACCAGAAATGTTTTGCATTTGAATAAAAAAATTCATGTACTTTCTTGCTTTCCACCCTAGTCCTGATTTGACATGGCGGGATCTTCAGCACTTAGTGGTTTGGACATCTGAATTTGATCCACTGGCCAATAACCCAGGCTGGAAAAGGAATGGAGCTGGCTTGATGGTCAACAGTCGGTTTGGGTTTGGTCTCCTGAATGCAAAAGCTCTAGTAGATCTGGCCGATCCCAATGTCTGGGAGCACGCTCCGGAGAAGAAACAGTGCATCGTCAGAGATGAGACTTTCCAACCAAGGTAGACTTGACTTTCTGGTGTTACGATAAAAACGTAAATTTGGCTTTTTGCAGCAGAAACAGGGCTGTAGTGTTGCACCTCACACATGGAAGACCACGCTGATCTCCAGCCATCTGTTGCTGTGCTCAGCTATGGCGATTAATTAATAGCCACATTATTTCAACAGATCCAGTGCGTATTTTTGTGCATTTAGGCCCATCTGTTTGTTCTTAACGACTGCTTTTGTAATTCAAATGAGGGTATATTTTGGGAATTTAGAACTTGAATCCATTTTTACTCAAAGAGCTGTTGAATTGTTTTCCTCCTGCATTTACGTCATAAACTTAGAGATTGTGCAGCTTTAGTGTTCAGACAAAGCCCAGCTGGAAGAAGGGCACCTGAACAGATGTTTCATTTTCCTGGATCTAAAATTCCTAGTAATGCAAATGTCACGACTCGCATTGTAATGTTTTTTTTAGCATGCCACACAATCATACACAGCAAAAGCTTTTTTTTGCTGTTGCTTATTGAAATCATTGTAGAATGAGTGAGCGGGGCACTGAATAGGCTGTCAGATTTGCTGGTCCATGCATCCATGAGCACTTTAGCATTTAATGTGCATTATTACCATGGCACTTGATTGATGCAAAATCTGTGACTTTCAATGTAATCTGCAGGGATTACAGTTCATATTGCTCATGAGTTTCTGCCTACGGAACAGTGGGCAGAAAAAAATCATTTTATTACTGTTCAAGCATTGTGCAAAAACACATAAAAAAATTATTACAAATGAAAATTATTACTTAATTCATTGCTGGGACAGCAAAACTATTTTTTTTAGCATCATTACTTTAGTCTTTAGTGAAACCATAAATAATTAGTAAGGATTCATTGATGATTAGAAAGTGCAAAAATTTTATTTAATCAATTTAACGCATCCTTGCTGAGTAAAAATGTGAATTTCTTAAAAAAAAATCTTTACAATAGTATCCCATTCCTAACATTGCTTGTGTATTTCCTCTGAATCCTGTTATTGCAAACACCTATTGAGCTACATGAATTACTATTCTAAAAATGTATTTAACTTTTTTTTTTAATACCCTTTTTTGTATACAGACCATTGAAGGCTGCAGGTGAGATATCTATTGAGATCCCCACTAAGGCCTGCGCAGGACAAGCAAACTCTGTTGCATCTTTGGAGCATGTGCAGGTGGAGGTCAGCATTGAGTACACACGCAGAGGAGACCTCCACATCACGCTGACATCTCCATCAGGTGAGACAAAACGAGCAGACGTGCAGATCCAAGTGCAAAGTTTTTTTCAAAAACATGGGTCAAAAACAAACAGGGTCAAAACAATGGCACGCAGGTATGGAGGAGAAAACCAGAGAGCAGTGTGAGAAAACACTGCAAATTTAATCCTGAGGGGCGAGACAGAGCAATAATCCAAACGGGGTATGCACGGATCAAATCCTCGGCAGATTGAGCAGGATTGATTTTTAAATAGACAGGATAAAGAGGTAACAGTTACTAAGGAAACTAACAAGGTGGGCAAAGGAACAAGGAGGCACTGAAACAATGGTGAACGAACGCTTTAAAATAAAAGTCCACAAAAATTAAGATGGGGGAACATAGACTGAAATCATGACAACTATGTGCGTGTTTGGGAATGAGAATACTTTTTTACTTTTTACTTTTTTTCCCCGTTAGGTACCACCACTGTCCTGCTGGCGGAGAGAGAGAGAGACACATCATCTAATGGTTTCCGAAACTGGGCTTTCATGTCTGTGCACACCTGGGGAGAAAACCCCACCGGCACTTGGATACTGAAGATTACAGATACGGTAGATAAAAGCATTTCTGCAAGAAAATATTAATTGCACATGAAGTGCCTGATGCTAATCTGTTTCCTTCTCTCTTTTGCGTTCAGTCTGGACGGATGGAGAATGAGGGTCAGATTATCAGCTGGAAGTTGATTTTGCACGGGACGTCTGAGAAGCCAGAGCACATGAAGAAGGCAAGGGTTTATACGCCCTACAATGCCGTACAAAACGATCGCAGAGGAGTGGAACCGATGGAAGACATGATCAAGGTTAGAACAGGAGTCAGACTTTAGAAAATGTCAATATGGAAACTATACAGTGACTATAGAGAAAATCTTGTTTTATAATTTTATTCCATGGTCTGTTTAACATCTACTTCTGCAAACAACGTTTTGTTATATAACAACTTTATATATATATATATATATATATATATATATATATATATATATATATATATATATATATATATACAGTATATACACACAATATGCAGTTTCAGGTTGATCCAAGCATGCTCTAGATGCATGTTCTAGAGAAACAAAAAAAAGAAAAAGGTGCTTTTAATTTTAGGGAAAAACTACAGTTGCTAAATTGAGAGTTAAAAGTGCTGTATCTAAGTTTAAGATTTAAGTTCAAAATTGCAGTACTCATTTCAACCACTAGCTGTCAATCTTACATAGAGTGTACCTTTAAAGTTTATACAATCTCTGGCCAACCATCAACTTCTACGCGCTAAAAATAAGCATTCTGTAACTTATTTTGTAACATTTTGTAACCACTCTTATGTCAATATCCTGTCTCTCTGACCAACAGGAAGCTCCGACTCCAGCTCACAAGCCTGAAAGTCCAGTGGTCCCATCAGCTGCTTCCATCAGCGCCCCAGCAAAAAATCCAGAAGCTCCAGGCTCCTCCACTGCCAACCTGGCCCTGCTGCGTCTCCTCCAGTCAGCCTTCAACAGACAAACCCCGGCGGTTCCTCAGCACGCCTTGCCGGTTCCTCCGGCTCCTCCCAAAACCTTTCAGCCCGAGAGGATCCCCCCGCAGAAGCTGTACCAGGCACTCGACCAGCTAAACCGCTACAGGGGCTCCGAGAACGGCCTGTTCAGTGACTACAGCGACAACTTCTACAGAGCCCAACCGTACAGACACAGAGACGACCGGCTGCTGCAGGCGCTGTTTGACATGCTCGGAGATGACCGGCAGTGAGAGGAAGAGTAGGTGAAAGAAGCTGGATGCCCTGCTGAAAAGACCAGCTTAGGTCCACCAGCGAAACCTAGTTTGTGAAGCTTTTGGTAGTGATATAGCATGTTAAACTGGTCTCGGTGAGTAAGTTATGCATCACGATGTATAAAACTAGCTGCTACGCTAGTCTTTTCAGCAGGGCGAAGGTGCATGGAACGAAGTAACTTGAGGGGACTTGAGTTGATGGGGATGAAATAAGATGCATTTTGTTCTCTTCCAGACAAGCTTGTTTTTATCTGCACATGTAGTTATCAACTATAAGCATTCTACGGCCTGTGTCTGTCAGTGTGAGTGTTTGTATATCTGTGGTGAACAGCCAGCTGTATTTATCCCTCAGTTTTGAACCAGGTTGCTAAGATTTAAAACCAGTGACAGGACCAATTATGGCGTCTCGTGCCCTTTGCCCTCTTGATGATTTTTCCCATGTTGCCTTCACTGCCACCAACTTCTGCATGCTACAAAACGTTTACATTAAGATATTATGAGATTAACATTCTACCATAAAGACGATGATTGTAAATTGTAACGATTTGTGAAAGTCTTCGCAAAAACAGTTTAAAGGGAAATTTCACCAAAAAAAAAAAAAAATTAACCATTTACTCACCCTCCTGTTTTTTACAAACTTGTTTACTTAATTTTCTGCCGAACACAGAAGAAGATATTTTCAAGAACGTTGCTAACCAAACAGTTTTGGGTCCCGCTGACTTCCATTAGTATTTTTATCGTACTTCGTAAGTCAATGGTATTGAAACCATTATTCTTCAAAATATCTTCTTTCGTGTTTCAAAGCAGGTTTGGAATAACATGAAAGTGAGTAAATTAATTAAACTTTTTGGTTCAGATTTGACCCAACTGACCTTCCCAGTGCACATTTTTGGTGTCATGGTGCACAAATCGTGAGGGCACGCTATTCCAAATAAATAAATGTTTGTCTTAATATTTTCGCAAAATATAACTTACTCTCCGCCTCTAAAAAGACTTGCCTTTTTTTAATGATGTCATAATTTTCTCTTCATTTTTGTGGTTTGTAACAACCACTTTTCGCAATTCAAATCAATACCTAATATAACATATTATTCTAGAGCAGGGTTTCCTTACCGGGGTTTGTGGACTCCTAGTAATTATTGATGGAACTACAGGAAGTACCAACGCCAAATAAAAGATGCACTAAGGTACTTTATCTTCTTTAAAATATTTAACCTGTAAACAAGAATTGTAGTCTACTTAAAATTATATACACTGACTGTTTTGTTCTAAATTGGCCAAGTTAATATTGATTGTGATAGTTAATATATTTGATAGTTACATCTTCAATACATCTTCAATATTTCAATCAAATATATTTTTATTACTTGAAATAAAATAAAATAATACAGTTTTTTTTTCTTTTATTTCAAATGGCAACATTTCTCCTGAAGTACTAAAGTAACTTAAATAAAACAAATAAAAATGTATAAAAACTATATAGGCAAACACAAAAATAACTAAAAATGACAAACAACAAAATTACTAAAACCTTCAAATTAAAGTAAAAACAAAATATAAAAATAAAATATTACATACAAAAACTTTATTGATATTTCAATGATAATAAAAAATACATTGTTTTGCTCACAATACATTTTTAAATAAAATAATTCCTAATTTAGTTTTTTTGTTTATTCCAAAATAGACTAATTGTTAAAAAAATAGGCTAATTATCAGTTATATCAAAATGTTTCATTAAATGTGTAAGAAATATAAAAAAATGAGAACATTACTTAACATCTCAGGTAATTCCAGCAAACATTTTATGTGGTTTAGCTGACAAAAAAAACCCTTGGAAACCCTGTTTATAGACTAAAGAACATCAGTAACGCCTGGTTCTACTACTGAGTGCTTATAGATAACCATATAACACTCAGGATGACAGTGTTTAGAGAACTTTCATTCAGTAAACTGTAGAAAACCAAGGACATATACCTGTGGGACACCTTAAAGCCTAATCTCTCTGCCCTTTTTTTGCACACAACTTTTACCATGTACCTCTCCCCTGCTCTCTCTAGAAACACATGCTTTCTAAATAATCTCTAAATAGTTATATAGAAATAATTATGATTTTAGAACTCGTTAAAAAGAGAATTGTACATCCCAGGAAATGTATCAACTGATTTTATATTCAAAATTCATAAAACAAAGATAAAGTTTTATTTTTCTAAGAGTTCATAGTAGTTTATGAGAGTGAAGAAAAGTAATACCTATACAGAACCCTAATATATTATATCGCCATTTACCTCATAAGCCTAAATCGCAATTCTGTCTCTTATGTGATGTTGTACCTTTAACCTGAATGTCTCTGGACTTATTTTCAATAAACTATCCAGCTGTTGTGATGATGCTCTGAAAGGAATTGTCTGTGATTTGTAAAACAGGCTTGAATGTTCCTGCTCTGTCCTATTTATAGGTTATCCTTAACTATGTTAAGTTAACTAAGTTTGAGTGCAAATTAGAAACCACAGTTCTGTTTGTATTTTTTAAATATATCATCTGGAATTGCTGGTAATACCAGTTTGTAAAAAGAAATGACTTAATAAATGTTTGTCATGGTTCAGCACATACTTTATTATTTATTTATTATTAAATTTCGCCCTGAACTGTACAGTATAGCCTATTTAAATACCGTTTTACATTATCCTTTACACACACAAACAGCCTGTAGTTTTTCAGTGTCCTCGGTGTTCATACCAGTTTACACCTCTCTGAGGTTGTTTGCAAAAACCGTGGTTTAATGTACTACTATTAAGTGATTTTGATCATAATAAACTAAGCAGTCACATTGCAAGCAAACATGTTTTCATAAGCACACCTGTGCAGA
Source organism: Puntigrus tetrazona (assembly GCF_018831695.1). Taxonomy (NCBI): domain Eukaryota; kingdom Metazoa; phylum Chordata; class Actinopteri; order Cypriniformes; family Cyprinidae; genus Puntigrus; species Puntigrus tetrazona. The sequence goes on from NC_056719.1 coordinate 1,132,931, forward strand.
AGGGCTTTCTTTCAACAACACATACGTGTTATCGTGAGGAGAAAGAAAGTGAATACTTCATTTCCTGCTTCATTAATAATGCAAACATATCTGGCTTTATGTAACAGCTATCATGCCCAAATATTACCCGAGTACACTGTAAATGGGACAATGTATATTAAAGGACATGCAGCAGCCTATAACCCAGCGAAATCAGTGAATTATGACAGCAATTAGAGTACGAGTCACAGCCTGAGCTGTTCTTTAGTGGTAATTACAAAAATTAAAACGTCAAATCGATCAAGTGAACGCTTCTATAAGCTTTTGTGTTTGCTTTCTCGGTGTGCTGATGATGTGAAGAGAATGTGGCTAAGTTTTGGTTTAATATTATGGGTTTAATTGTGTTTAACTGAGGACTGACGTGTTTGAAATGACATAAAGAGACATAGCGCCATCTTGTGACGCTAAATGCTAGCTAAGGCTAAGAATGCTCAACATTTAACCCATCTGGTGAAGGTATTGCTAGTTAGCGTATCTGAATTAGCCCCTGCTGGTAGATGTTTGAATTACATAATCTGGCTACAGACAACATCTTCAGCTATTGACATTTAAAGCAGCTGATGGAGTATTTGGGTGGTAAATAGATTTATTTATAAGTATGTGTATATGTATGTATGTAAAATATTTTTACAAGCAACATAAATTGCAGATGTTTCATTATATTATGGTAGACGAAGCATAAAATGCATGCATATCTACAGTATATTGTTTTCTACATAAATATGAGAAAATATTTATTTATTTTTATATGTATTAAAATATATAGCATCTATTAACAGCTTTTTAAAGCAGCAATGTATTTTGACAACATTTTAGCAAGCAACATGTTGTACCAAGTTAAGAAATGAAGTTTTATATGCATTACATTAACATATTCTATTTTTGTTAAAATTCTGCTGAGGAACAGGTTACAATTACTCTCTCTCTCTCTCTCTCTCTCTCTCTCTCTCTCTCTCTCTCTATCTTCATTTCTCTCGTTTTCTTTTGTTCTTCACTGGAATCAACTGTCCTCCTGGAGTTTATTCTATCCGGATCCCCTCCAAATCTGGCTGCTTTGGGCGAGAGCCAGAGAAACAGATTCCACCAGTCAGATGATGAGAAAGAAGCAGAGATACTGTGTGAGAGAAGCAGCAGCGAGGACAGAAAATAAAGAGCAGGAAAGGTAGCGTTAAGAGTTGGAAAATGAAAAGAAAACATTGTATTAAAACTGATGGAACAGGTGAGAATAAAGAGACTTGCTGGGGATGAGAGATAAGAGGGCCGAAATGAACGAGGGAGGCCAATGAAATCTTTCTCTCTTTCACTGTAAATCTCATCTTCTTCTTTGCATTCAAAGGAAGCATTTTGCATTTTTTTCTGGAATCATCAGAATGTTGTGGTGTTCCGTTTGGTAATTCCGCTCAGCCTGAGGTGAAGTGAAAGGTGTTATGAAAAAAGTTAGGAAAATGTGCTGAGACTGGATTTGCAAGATTATGCAGCTCCACGACAACATACCAGGGAGTTGATGGCCTTAAAACGAGTATTTCTCTCATACATCTCAATTACCTGTTGACTTTTTTTTTCCGCAAAACCTCAAGAATAATTTTGCTAGAAAAATGCTTGACAGAGCTCACTTTTAATTTGCTTGTCAAAAAGATCACAAGAATGATTGGATCGTGTGGAAAAGGGACTGAGCAGTTCGTTGAGTGAAAAGTTTACAAATATTGATGGAGGGATCATATTATTATATGGATTATTTTAGTTCATTTTATTGAAGGGTGGACCGCAATATTATACTATTTATTTTATAAAATAGAGTACAGTATTAAGTAGACACTATTTATGCATATAGTTTAATTTAATCAAAGCTATATACAAAAAAGCTAAAAGCTAAACAAAATAAAAGAAAATAATAAACTTTTTATAATTTATAACACTGTGGGTGTTATACAGAGGTATAATATTTTTTATAAATTTACTCATTTATTTATTTTTTGTAGAAGTAGGGACCACAGTATTATATAAACTCCTTTTAGGATAATGCTATTTCATTTTAACTATTTTTTTATAGTTGTTTTTTTTTTTTTTATAGCGTTTCTTATATCAGAAATACATTTTGGGAATCATATTCTATTCATATCTGCTGTTTGTTGCCTCAAAGAATTTTTTAAATGCAATTTTTATTTGATAAAATGCATGTGCATTTAAAAGCCATTCATAAACATCTTCTACTCCTACTTGCGTAAAAAAAGAGAAACATGAGAGTTTGGAAACATGAGAGTTGCCACACCATCAGTGTCTGTTGAGAGATACGGCTCATATATAACTGTTTCCACGTGATAAGGACCAATACAGCTGGTGCCACTTGTATTTCCAGATGATGGTCAAACATTAACAGACCTTGCAGTTTCTAGGCCTTAAAATTCCGGAAATGAAGGAGAGGAACTGACAGCGGGACAACAGCATCACCTGTATACTTAAACAACCCGTCATGTACTTCCTGAGAGACAGACTGTTCTGACATGGAGTACTCTGTGTGTCCTCGCATGGCACTTGCTGTGTTGACAGAGCAATGAATTATTGTAAAGAGCATATCTGTACGGTTGCTTGATGGTTCTAGGCATCACTGACTTTCAACCATCAAGGCTTACCTGGTCTCATGGTATAAATGTACCTTGGTGCATTTTTAGTGAGACATAAAATGTCAGTTTCCGAAAGAAATGAACACTAGAGGCAGTAAAAGTCAGTTTCGACTAATAAAGAGTAATTTTCGCATAATTACTTGAAGACTATCATGTTATGACTTTAAAACAATATTCATATCCTGGGAGATTTGACAAACGGATGCTTTTGAATGTTTGCATCACACATATCTATTGGTTTTCATAGACGGTTGGTTTGTTTTGGTGGCTCATGGAGTGCTGAGATGTGCTTGAGAGGTGAAGAGCTTCAGGTCAAATCCCATGTAAATATGGTTTAACAAAACAGTTCAAATCTGTGTAAAAGGAAGTTGAAATGTTAACACTGTCACAGAGGTCAATGGTTGGATTTGGTGTAGGGCCTATTTCCAACATGATAGAGCAATTCTGAACAGCTGCAATATATACCTATATCAATGTAATAAAATGTGCCATGGTTCACGTACTGAACCTGTGTTTTAGCTTTGTTACCAAAGTCTCTTTTTTTAATTGTATAATCTTCGTTCGAACTGCGGCAACAGTCGTTGTTGCACAAAAAAGTGCATATTTTTAATAATACCAGGTTGATCAAAGCAGTGGTTCTCAAAACGAGTTCTGAGTGATTAAAATAATAAATATCTGATATAAATAAACAAAAATGTGTCTAAACAATTATGGCAAGACAACAGCAGATGGACTTTTTCATTGGAGAAAACATATTGGGCAGAAGCGATGGTTTGAAGTACAACATGCCTTAATCATGTCATTGGTTTGTTACAAACATGCAGTTTTACACTTTCACAATCAGATGTTAACTGATTGGAGTGTGCTTGTGGATTATTGTGATGTTTTTATCAGCTGTTTGGACTCTTATTCTGACGGGACCCATTCACTGCAGAGGATCCATTGGTGAGCAAGTGGGTGGAGTTTGCTCTGTGTAAACACTATCCTACTTTAGTTTCACACTACTCTTGTAGTAAAACTCATTAAATGAGTTAACTATAGTGTTAACATAAATTTAGCTTTATGTCTTTGCTTTTGAAGAAAACAGAGCTTTAGTTTGTTTCTATTTAACCTGTAGCATTCATTTATTTAATGATTGTGACCTTTTTTAACTCTCCATAGTCTTTTTTTTGTAAACCAGGTGCGTTTGTCTCACATTTTTTGGTCTCTGCTACTGCACACAGACATGTGTTTTGGTCCCACATGGAGTACTAAGGTCAAAAGATCCACAATCTCGGTCTGTAATCTAATGCCAGGCAGCTAAAGAAAGCAGAAACAGTTTAAGTGACTGCACACACACTCACAACCATTTAAACAATGTTAAATAGCTGTTGATAATCACAAGCAGAGAAAAAAAGTATTATAGGAAGCTTGTTCAGAGTTTGCATTTGCAAAGGTTTATGTTTCATTTTAGAATCAACTAACACAAAAACATGATTTATATATATATATATATATATATATATATATATATATATATATATATATATATATATATATATATATATATATATATTAGATATATAACGTGTCATGACATGTCTTTGTTTTTGCTACATTAGAATCTCTACCAAGTCACCAAGTTAATCAGAGGTGACCAAATTAATTGTTTTAATGCTTCTTTATTGAGTTTCAGAACACCATGATGAAAAACAGCTTCATGAAAAAGCAGCCCAGTCGTGCAGGATTCAGCCAAGACAACACCCTGCGCTGTCAACAATGCCATGGAAATCAGAGGAAATGTAATCAGATGCGGTGAATTTAATGTGCACTCCTCAGCCATTGTGCCACCGACAGATGCATCAGCATGATGAGAAACTAATTAACACCCACTTAATTAATACTCATGCTATTCAGCTAAAAATCACTAAGAGTGTTCCTTTACAAATGCATCTCATATAATCCCATTACTGTGTCTGTGAAGCCTTCTGAACCGGCATGCATTGCGGGGCCGATTTTAAACACTAAATAAACTAGTTTTTAATCAAGGGTGTGGCAGGCTTTTTTATGCAGGCCTAATCTCAAGGATTCACAGCGGCTTCCCTGCACCCAGCCTAAAACTACCGCACCACACCAAAACACTCTGCATAATCACTCCGTCCCAGAGTGTGACTCTGTAAGGCACAGCAGGTGTGAAAGCTGGGGGGAAATAGCCAGAAGCCTTCAAACCAGTTTTACAATGAGCCAGGCTTAAGAAAAAACGGTTGACCTTCTCGGCTGACACTTTGGCCCAGTGCAGTCTAGATGATCAATACGTTCAGATCAGAGGGGACTCGTTTTCGATTAGGCTCGGTTTGTTTGCTGGATTATAAAAAGTTCAATGGTTTGTCACACCTACATGTGAAAATACTCAGTCTATCAATCATGTCTGGAAAACTGTTGTTCCTTGTTTAACTTGTTCCTGCTGATTACCGTGCATGAGTGATGTAACCACGGACCGAATGTGACTCAGGATGACCCTGATGCAACTGGCTGATTACTGCAGTCTGTCACCGCTTACAAACAGTGAGACATGTACAATAATACACCTGAAGGCAGGCCAAACACTTGTCTGACACCTATATACCAGTGTTTTTTAAGGAGCACTGTGGTAAAGAGGGAGCGGCAAACCAAATCTGACTCTGATCTTAGCAACGGTGGAGAAAACACTCCTAAAACAGTATACTACTAATTTGTGTAATTTGTTTGTTTTTGTGTTTAATAATCCTTTAAATTACAGGAAGGGTGCATGCAGAAATAAAAGCAAACAAATCCACTTGGCCTCTAAACTCATTTTAATCATGAAAAATAGTTTGTTATCCCAGTATCTAGAAAGCACAATGTAATGCCAATATAAACTGTATGATATATATGTAAAAAAGCTGAAATTAAACAAATATTTACTACTGAATATTTACTTTACGAAAAAAAGGTTATCCATAATTATCCGTAATTAAGCCAAATATCAGCATATCAAAGATGAATATGTCTATAAATATAAAAATTATGTGTCATTTTAAAATATAAAAATGTTTAACAGATTTATCACACATATACATACATATATATGCAGTATATATATCCCCAAAATACAAAATATTCCAACTGGATTTTGAATGAGTTTAATTGGAATGTTATCTGTTTTTCCAAATGAGGTCTAATAATTATATATATATATATATATATATATATATATATATATATATATATATATATATATATATATATATATATATATATATATATATATATATGAACTCTTGCACACACAATAGATATCATTTCTTATTGTAGGACTAAATTAGTGATGGCTAATTTAGAAATTGTTATTGTCCCATAGTTCATCTCAAAATAGCCAAATATCAACAGATTTGTCTACCCATAATTGTTTAGCATAATTTAGCAATAAAAAGCTTAGAGGAAATAACAGCCATAAACGAGCATAAATCGATTAACATACAAACACTATGCAATGCTTGTTAACCATGAGAGCAAGCATAGATAAAATTATAAGGAAAAGTAGTAATGAAAGCGTTTAGCCTAAAGTGTTATAGAATAAAAAGAGCCAACTAGTTAACTTTGAAACGGCACAGAGCAGAAAGGGACTTACTTTTGCTAAGGTCCCTCCCTCTGTCCGCATTAGAGAGAGAGTTTGCACGTATGTCAGAGGGACTATGGTGGAGGGCTGGTGAAGATGATGGCAGCTCTCTGCGAGGATGGCACATATGGACTCAACTGTGGCCGCAAAAGCGATAAAATATCAGTTTTACATGTCAAACTGACAGAAACAGCCTTTAAAGCGCTGGAAAACTACCAAAACTGTAAGGTGAGTGCTGGGAAACCTACAGTTTCATGAACGGAAAGGGAGAGCGGTAGCTTGCTCGCCCGAAAAGGCATTAGATATATATGTAAAAAAATATTTTATTTCCTTTTAAACCATGCAACGTCTCTTAAAAAGTTAATAAACGTTTTCATTTGGCTGTTGCCCTTGTATATCTGATTTGAAAACGGTTTTTAATAAAGAAAAAAGACTCTAGGGAGTGAACATAATGCCAACACACCATTATCAGCTATGAACTCTTTGCATGTAATTTCAGCTCCACAAACCACATTCAGTAAATGTTAATACATCTATGAGGTCTCACTGATTGAAATGGGGTATGTTAATGGATTAAATGTAAAATTAGTTTGTTAGTTTTATGTTTTATTGGGTTTTATCCTCGAATGATAAGCTACGATGCTAACGGTTAGAAAAAAAACTTTCTTTACAAGCCAAAAGCTACGATCCAGATGTCTGTCATTTCGACCATTTGATGATTTTATGAAGTTTACAGTCTCTTTAGAGTGAATGTTTAGTGTTACAAGCGAAAAAGTCTTGGGAATTGACGAAAATTAAAGTTTGGTGAGCTAGCAGATAGCATGGCTAATGTTACTAGCTGGCAGTCCTCCAACAGTGATTAAGTTCACGAATGTAGCGATATTTTTGCTGTTTTTCTAACGTTCACGGCTCTTAGTCCAAATAAACATGGTTTAAAATCACAATAAGACATCTAAGCTTCTAAGTTTGCCTAATTAATGTCTAAATATGGTTGCTTGGCTAGCTAGTTAGCTATGAAGACTCATACACGCACACCTGAGGAGTTTAATGTGTTTTATTAAAACTGTTTGTGTCGTTTGATGCTATAGTTTTCGTTTATCATGTACTAGGCATTCATATTTATCTTAAACGTCTTTAGAAGTGAATTCTGTTTCATAAAGGAGATTTTTTTTTTTTTGTATGTGTGGCATGGTGACTAAGTGGGGAAACCCTTTACTATACAGTTAATAGTGCACAAATCATCTTTCTACCATGTAATTTTGGTAAATATTTTAGGTCTGACCACAGGGTTTGCTTATCATGTCTATTTAGATCATCCAAAGTAAGTAGTAGTATAATGTGAGAGTTAGATTTGATAGTGTTATGAACATATGACAAAGATAAGGAAATTGATAAAACAAAACAAAAAAACCCTTCTGGGCATTTCTATCATTTCGAAAGGCTGAAAGAGTTTCTATTGGCTTACTAGGAGAAATCAGGCAGCTTCAATGAAGAGCTGCATTGTCTGGATTTTTTTAAAGCTCTACACTGCTCAAAGTGCTTACGAGGCAGTGTTTGACTTAAAGCTACAGCTGGCTCGTTGTAAAAAAGAAAAAAAAGGAGAGAGAGAAAAAAACTATGCACTGGGTTCATAGAGATGGTTAATTTGATCCCGAAAGGCCAAATCATAGTAGGCCCAAGATTTGCTCCTGGGTTGTAGATGACTGGACATTCACCCCATTCATCTAATTCGGGTCACCTGTAAAGTTAAAGTCAACACATTTTGTTTTGAATTTCTTTAAAAGAGTTAAGTTGAACCTTGAAGCCAGTTTGAAACTAAATTTAGCTTGGTAATCCATCAAGTTCCTGGCTGCTTTTGACTGGCACTGTTTGCCTTTGTTGATTAGGACTTGCTGTTTGGTTGACACTCAGTGTTACAACACACCATCGGGGAGGCCAGATGAACGAATCTTAAGCTCGGAGCTCACTAACAAAGCACATGTCATTCCATTGATAGCACAATTATATAGTTTTTATTTTTTATTTATTTATTTATTTTTTGGTTTAGTAATTTCATGGGCTCGTGAATTTATTTTTTCATATTTTGGTATTTAGAGCTTTTTTTTTTTTTTTATTGATTTTACAACCTTAAATTAAACTTTTTTTTTTTAATCTAATATATACCATTTTATTTTTTCAATTTAACAGATTTAACTTTATTTCAATGAACAAAGCTGTTTTTAATAGTTTGTTGTTAATGCAAAGCACATTCCGTTCAGTTGACATTATCTAGCATGGAAGCATTCAAAAAATGTTTTGCCAACATATTAAAGAGCTGCAGAAGGTTACATTACAATCGGGTTGTGCATTAAGTGTCACGTTGGTGTAAGGAATGTGGTGATCATATCCTGCAGGGCTTAGCGTCCTCCTATATTAATCGGATAGTAGTTAGGGATTACTTGGTAATTCATCCGTACCATACCTGCCTTAGCTTTGGCGTAATAACTGTTCTAGAAGTTTTCATAATGTTCTGTATTTTTTATTTACAGTGCCACATGTTGTCATGTTCCAAATCTGTTTGTCTTACAGCTACCGTTCTCAGCCGAGTTTGTGGTTAATCATTATTCATCTTTCGGCAATGGGACAAGACAGTCAGGGCAAAGACAGGGAATGTGTGAACCTCAGCGATGATCCTCGAGCCATTCCTTATCTTTTGCATGGCTCTAAATGCTGATAATAGATCTTAATTGCTAAAGTGTGTCTGTAGATACTTCTTGTTTGTTAGTTTGTTTCACTAAGGAAGGCTGGTTTATGTAGTTTTTTTTTTCTGCTGAACACTGTGGACTCAACCACAAAGGTGTTGAATTGTATTAAAAGTACAATGAACCTTATTGTGCAACAACATGCAGATTTGTTAACTTAATGTAATGACTGGTGGTTACTCTTCCATGCATGATTATATTTAAAGTTATATTTTGTTGTTTGCGTTTAGCATTGTGTAACAGATGTTCAACCTGTTTTTGAGAATTGGGAACCACTGGTTTAGGCTTCACTGTAGTTCTTCGTACTCCTGTGTAACGTGATCTGATCCAGTCTGTGTGCAAGTGTTTGGGGGTGGGGGCTTGTGAAACTTATCTGGTTAAACAAGCCTTTGCAGATGGAGGAGGCTGTGGGCAGTATTTGAATATAACTGAAGGTGTATGGTTGCAGGGAAGTTAAGGGTTTGGACCTGTGTGTGTGATGAATTATTGTAAATTGGGACATTTTTGCCATTGAGGTGTTTCTTCTCCATATGTACTGTATAAAATCAAGGCTGGTAGTGATCCATTTCCAAGGTGAAGTTGACTATATTGCATTGAGACACAGCGTTCCTTAGAAACTGGTCTGGTTATAAACTGCACATTTGAGGCCCTTCTGGTATTCTGTAAATAGTATGCAAAGAAATAGTATGCCATTATAGTTGCTCTAATCTACCGTTTTTAATTGTTTTTTTAGTTACATTAGAGGTTAGAGGTCAATTAGGCTGATTTATATTTGATGTTTTAGTGGATGAAGTTACTTTTTTGCTATTAACATTTTTAATATTTTCATCTTTTCCAGAATGCACCGTCATCACAGGCGACGATACGTTTTCAGGGTCTCCAAGGGGTAAGTTGACTTTAGCATTGCCTGGTAATGAGTTTACAGCATCCGAATGAGTATCTTCACTGGTTGAAGTGTGGGCGGTACTCATCAAAGCACTCTATAATTGCAAACCTGGTGTCTTAATAGAGAGCCCTCAGGACTCTGCGGTTTTATTGGGCGGCGTCTCACTTTTCCACTGTGAAAGCGCCTGTTTAACCTCTGACCCTGCGCACCACGCTGTAGCTTTCTTCAGACGACTATAAATACTAGGTCGGAGAGTAGGGTTCCGGTTTTACGCTCTTGAATACTGTCTCTAAAGACATAGTGCGCAAACTAGTGTCTGTTTGCTGCAGTCGACATGTTATTACAAGGCTCTGACTGAGCTGACACAATGAGTCTTTCAGAATCTAGTGAGCTGCTATATAGCTATCTTCATCTGTCAACAGCGATGGATGATCGTAGGTGAATCATTTTCGAATTTTCTACATGGGCGGCTGCTCCCTTAACTGTCAGTCAAGCGCATCGCAAATCTCACTCTTCATGAGAACTGCACAGTTAACGGATGATTCTATTGGAGATTGGCATTAGCATCTTGCTAAGCTAGTATTCCTAAACACGCAAAATTAATTTTTAAATTATTGGGAGATTTAGCAATGTTTTTTTTTTCACTTTGATCTATTTATAAAATCTAATAAATAATTACTTTAAATCTAATATTTTGGTTTTATTTCAACTTGTATTAATCAAACAGTTTTTTAAAGGAAGTTTATTTCTTTAAAATATAAAGTTTGACACCACTCAAATACCTTGGTAGCTTGCTTGTTTCATTAAGCTGAAATTAGTACTTATATTTGATTCTTCCTATTAATACTTAAATAATTACATTTTGTTTTATCTCTGCCCTTTCAGCGCATTAAAATCCCAATGACAGACGCTTCCAATGGCTGTCATAACTTCGACTTTTACCTGTCCAACTATGGCAAAGACAATCCTCAAGGAAGCTTTGAGTGTATCCACCAGTGCATGTCTAGGTAAGGGCTGAGCAAGTTTCTTGTGTGTCAAAATGATTTATTTTCTGATTTATAACCACTCTTCGTGTCCGTTAGCTCTGGAGTCCCCCATCTATCCTCCCTGGGAACGATTCAAGACAAAATCACTGTATGTGCCACCAATGACTCTTACCAGGTGACCAAAGAGCGAGTGACCAAAGCAGAGGAGGATAAAAGCAAAAACAGCACCAAATTCATCAGACCCGGAGGACCGTTCAGAGGTTTGATATTAATACACAGTATTTTATCTCCTGTAACGTGTGCACAAACGCATTCTGCTCACTGGTATTTGGAGAGTACCCATTAATACGTAAGTAGTTAAAAATGTAGTAACCAGTAAGTTAAAAATGAGCCTAGGTTAACAGATTCATGTGTGAAAAGTCTGTCATTTCCATTTAATTTCCTGTTGGAGTTTCAGTCTAAACGTTTCTGTTTCAAAGACTCTTTCTATACATCTGATGATTATCTTGACAGGATGGGGTTTTCTTTTCAGTTTCTGCTTTCATTTCCTAATTTAGACCTGCGTATAGCACATTTTTACATGAATTTGCTCATTTCTAGATCAAAATAGACGATCATGCCGATCTCATCCAGTTTTTCACATTGACCTGCAGCTCTCGGCCAGTTCATTTGTAACCATCACATAACGTCTGCGTTAAACCAATTGGGAGCTTTACTGAGAGTGAAGTATGGATTAGGGTCAAGAGAAAAAGCAAGTAAAAGTTCATCCTATTTATCTGATGTGGCTAAGTCGTGGCACAACCCATGTCTCTGAGATTATAGACGTGCCCCACATAGAGACGTGGAAAGTGACAGACTGAATTTTTCTGGTTATTGTCACCTGCTTAGGTTGTTAAATTAAATCAGCATTTTTTTGCAAACTGCTGGTGGGGAATGATGCTGCAACTCCAGAGACCTGTTTTATCTCATGTTTTAAAAACTGTATCACCATTTAGAGAAAAGAAAGAGAACCCTTGAGGGTTTTTAGAGTGACTTTAACTAACACTCAAACGCGGCTCATTATATTTCACCCCTGCCAGACAAAACCTGTCTCTCAGCACCTGTTCAGCTGTCACTCCCTTCTGGGAGCCCCCATTCTCCGGACCACAGCTGGCTACCATCAGAAAACTGGAAAAGTCAGTTTCACCTCTCCCCCCCTCCATCTCTCGGCGCTAAGCCGCAGGGGAGGAGTGATCGTGGTGTGTTTGCATTTTACACAGCAAAAGGAAGTGCAAGAAAGAGGGTTTGTGGTGTAAGGTTTTTCAGCAGCTGGTTGTCAGGAAACCACGTTACACTCTACTTGTTTGTTTAATCAGAGAGACACAAGCAAGTTGGAAATGGTGCAGATTTGTCATATAATCTAGAGTTTAAATGATCTTGCCTTCCTTGATTCCTCCCGGTGTGCCATACATGTGTGATGGCCAAAGCTTATTATCCATTGACGTAAGAGTTTCACCTGACCTGTTGGAGGTGAGACAGCGAAAGTTTGTGTCTGGATGTCGTCCAGTCATCAGCACATGTTTGGGCAAAGCAAGGGAGAGTTCGTAAGAGAAAGATGTAGGAAGTAGGATGGTTAAAGAGTCACTATTTGTCACTACTTGTGAGAGATTTCGTGTTAGAGGAACGTATCTGTGCCACCTAAAACTCAGAAGTATGCACTTCAGCATTGTTTTAAGAATGCATGCTTTTGTTTGTATTATATTGGATTCTAATATTAGATTTAACGAAAATGAACACAACGTAATGTGGTGTCAGTGTACTCAATGTCTGACTGATGCTCACATGCTTATTTTTGGATACTGTAAAAATACTCGAGCAGTAAGTAGTTAAAATTCATTCTGCAAGATTAAAATGTGCAACTTCAGTCTTGCATTTGTTGATTCCCTTCTGAGAAAAATGAAGCAAGCATGAAGTTTTGTGGGCTGCATTAGACGCCAATAGAAATTCTAACACCATCTGTATACTTGGTATAGCATTAATCCTCATCTTGCACACAGTATAGAACGGGAAACTATGTGAACATAGGCCACCATGTATTCTCCCAGTTTCACAAACAAGGTTTCAGACTAGTCCCAGACTAAAATATAAATTTAAAATGTTTCACCTGAAATAAACTTGCACTGACTGATCCTTAAAATATCATTGTTTAGCCTCAAGATGCACACCAGCAATGTTTTATCTAAGTAATAAAAATTACTTAAATGTCCTAATTGAACAGTATGGCCTAATCCAGACTTAGTCCAGGCCCTGTCTGTAAAACCAGGCCATTATATACCAAATTAAAGCATTAAGAATCTTCTTAGTGATAAATATCACTGTTGTAACCTCTCCGTCTCTCTGTTAATGTTGTATAGACAAAAAGGTCCAGCACCGTAAACCTGCCCCATCAGCCCCCGACCCGGTTCCAGAGAGAAAGCAGACCACGCCCCTCAACCCAGCCAACACCATCCGCAAGTGCCTTACCAACAACCCCGTATCACAACGGCCATACCGGGACCGCGTCATTCACCTTCTAGCCCTGCGCTCTTACAAGAAACTAGAGTTGCTCGGCAGACTGCAAAGAGACGGTATCAGCCAGAAAGACCGCAACTCTTTGGGCTCTACACTACATCAGGTAAGAGTGAAATTATGGACTGCAATCAGTTATTTTTAAAATCAAAGCAACCGTTAAGCTGGATTGACCGCAGGTGTAATGTTATAATAAAACACAAGTTTTAGCAGTAGACTTCTAAAATCATCATTTACTTCCATGTTAAGCGCTCCACTTTAACCCTAATTTAAAATATTAGGTTAATGTTCAAAGAGCAGGATTTCATTAAGACTAGAAAGGCATTAATCTAAATGCAACTTGAAGACTGTCATAATCATACATATTAGTTTACAATAGGTCACGGAGACTTGAATCGTAGATAGCATCATATCCCAGTTGGAATCTGCCCACAGGCTACAGCAATATTGCAGATGCACAGTGTCACTTAATGCTAGTCACCGTTTAACAGCCCAAACACAAAGACTTGCATTCACCTCAGCTGAATGTATAGCACGTGGCAAATTAGGCAACCATAAATTAAACCTATTAAAGTAATTACACGCATACATGCACCCTCAAACAGAGCATGCTGGAGAGACTAGCGTACTTCATTTCAGTAAATTTAAGGTCATACTGTTGACAGTCGTCATATGTGAATGGCTTTTGTCATCAAAAGGGGTAGAAGTTGCAATTTCGGTTCTCCCCACTAGTTTCAAAGGAGAAATACCAAGGTTGTTGTGCTTTTCTATGGAGTCTAGAAGGCATTAATTCAGGCTTTGAAAAGGGAAGTACGAAACAAGCTTCTCTCCTTCTTTGGAAATGCAGGAAGGACTGAGAATCTGAAACGGTCCCCACACTGGGTTGTAACGTAAGAAGTAACACTATATCCCTTTGCCTAACTGTCCATTTGCATTACTATTTATAGTGTTTGTGTATCTGCTGCTCTTATGTATGCCGACTTAAACAAGGATTCAAAGTGTGCTTTCAACTTCCTATCATATTAAAAATAAAGTGACTATATAGACTGCTGAATTAAAAATGGTTACAACAGTACTAATGATTCAATTTAACATAAATGTATGTTTAATAGCTTTGTTCGGTGTTTGTTCAAAATCAGGTTTGCCTTAGCAAGCACCACTTATTAAATGAAATGTAAAAACCATTTAAGCAGCCATCTTTCTTTCTTTTTTTTTTCTTTTCTTTTCAATTTAAATATTAAGAGAGGTCCTTTTTAAATTTATTGTCCTATATCTTGTATTTAATCACAGAATGGAAAGCAATCAATAAAGTAATTTGCATTCCTTTAGGTGGCCAATCTAAACCCTAAGGATAACTCCTATTCGCTGAAGGACTTTATCTTCCGTGAGGTCCACAGGGACTGGCCGGGCTACACGGAGGATGAACGGGTTCAGTGTGACAGGATCCTGGCACGGTAAGACTCACCGGTCACATGCAATTAAAAAAAGAATGACTCTTTAATTGAACATGAATAATTTTTGAGAGCCGGTACAAGAGATCCCAAGACTATTTGGCAGCGCTTAAATTAGTTCATTTTTCCCCCTCTAACAGTAAATTGGGCTTGAATTCAGAGTCTGTATCTTCCAGCAGTCCAACCAAAGAGCCAACGTCCCCGGTGGTAAGACCCATACTACAGTTTTATATTGATATTCTTTTTTTTTTTTTTTTTTGGGGAAAAAATAAATATGTATTATAATTTTTGGCTTTACTTAAAATTGTATAATATAAATAAATTCTCAGAATTGCAGGTAACGGACTCAAATTACAGTGAGGAAACAAGAATCATGAGATTATTTTCAATTCAGTGGCGGAAACAGACTTCAATAATATATACATATTGAATATATTTTAATTGTTTATCATTATTTTATACAGTGTGTGATTTATATATAAATATAGCAATACATTATTCTAAAATAAATTATAGACATTTTTTATGAATATAATTTTTATTGCATTTAAAATATAATGTATGAAACAACATATGCAAAAATTACCACTGTTTGCACATCCATGACTTTACACGCCCAAGAATTATGATTTGTTTCTTTCAGAAACGCCAACCCGAGACTGACTT
Organism: Puntigrus tetrazona; assembly: GCF_018831695.1. Classification (NCBI taxonomy): domain Eukaryota; kingdom Metazoa; phylum Chordata; class Actinopteri; order Cypriniformes; family Cyprinidae; genus Puntigrus; species Puntigrus tetrazona. The sequence goes on from NC_056719.1 coordinate 1,148,484, forward strand.
CATTGACCCTCTGATGTCTAAGAAGCCCCGAATCTCCCATCTCAGTAACCGAGGACCCCCCTCCTCTTCAGGTCGTCATTCTTCAGAGACTGAGGACAAAAACCCGCACCCACGGCGGCTTGCCCAGGACCCTCTTTTCACCCTCCCCCTGTCACAGGCTCCAGTTCAAACTCCCCCAGTACACCGGAGGGACGGGGGTCTCAGGACCTGCCCTTGGACCAGAGCTCTATATGCGGGAACTCCTCGGAGAGCTACGCCCCCCGCAGCCACACTCCCAGCCCGCCCAGCCAGCCGGTCTCCACAACGTCCCCCTCTTCCTTCTCCACATGTACCGTCTCCACAACCACCATTACCTCCACCACTACCACCAGCAGCGGCCACCGCGTTTCCTCTGCCGCATCTCCTACAGCCAACCGTGACGGCAGTGGCAGCAAAAAGCCCAAGAAGTCCAAGAAGCACAAAGATAAAGAGAAGAAACGAGAAGGAGAGAGGGATAAGGATAAGGACCGAAAGAGGAATAGAGAGCATCACAAGGAGGATCACTGCGATAAGGAAGTACAGCCCAGGAAGAAACACCGGAATGAGGCAGAACAAAAACACATTCCTGCCAACATCAGCCATGAATCGGACAAAGAAGGTTTGTTTTGCTATGTCCTATGCATTTTGTGGAGTTAACATTATCGAATGATTATTATTAATTATTATTAGATGCATGCCAGCAGTTTTGAATGAAAGATTTGTTAAGCTTGTTATCAAGCCTGATGGTAGGCTTGGTTTATCATCCATTTTTCCTTTGGCCCTTGAACTTTAGTTCACAACAACACATTTAGGTTGGTCTGTTCCTAAGACACAAAGATCATGTGTTACGTGTGCTTGCGAGAGGACAGATTTCCATGTTTGTACATGATGGTGTGTGTCTTTACAGCTGGCAAAGACAAGCCTGTCAACAGCACTGAAGTTCCAGTCCCAACAAAGCCTGATTACATTGTGTGAGTGAACTTTGACTCATTTATAGTGCGTCATTCTGCATAAACCCTCATCACATACAGTAATGTAGTAAAATTATGTGTGTGTGTTTGTGTATATGTATGTATGCGAGACCTGTCTAGAGTCTTATTGTTCTTGTTTTATTGCAGTAAGTACACAGCAGTGATATCTATGGATCAGAGGCAGCACTATAAGGATGACTTCAATGCAGAATATGATGAGTATCGCATCCTTCATGCGCGTGTAGAGAGTGTGACTCGTCGTTTTACAAAATTGGACGCCCAGTGTAGACGACTGGCACCGGGAACTAAAGAGTACCAGGTAGGAGAACAGGATTTCATTTTGAAACTTTCTTTACTGTTCTTTATATAAAGAACTGCGTATATTTATGTGTATGTATACTTTTGTATCCTAAGTAGTAAGCGTTTGTCTTGTCTTTCCTAACAGGAAGTACACGAACAGGTGCTGCAAGAATATAAAAAAATTAAACAAGTAAGTTTAACTGTGCATGACTTACCCATCTGGGTCCTTTAGACCACAAGTAAACAATAACAAAAAAAAAAAAAGCTTTTAATTGACACATTATGTGTACTTTACAGCACAGCCCAAACTATTATGAAGAAAAACAGCGCTGTGAGTACCTGCACAACAAACTGGCCCACATCAAACGGCTCATCGCTGACTTCGACCAGCGGAGGGCGCAGTCCTGGCTGTAGGGCCCGGGACCAAGCAACCCCCCTCAGCCAATCAGAGCGCTCTTCATCCGAAGGACCATCTTTAAATGAGTGTGGGAATCAAACAGCTCCTTATTTATTCTATTTACAGATTCCCCACTCGCCTGTTTTCCCATATCTGGCCTTCTTCATCAATCTATATAATGTTCTTTTTATTTATCCTTTCCCACACCTTTCATTCTTTCCTTTTCTTTCTTTTTGAAGGACGTTTCAAAAGAAAAAAGGACAACAATGAAAAATTCAACTTTCTGAATGCAAAGAGAAAGTTCGCAATGCAAAACCGTGGGCCTTACAAGCTCGTATTTCTTGAAGCCTTTTGCACAGGGGTGATCGAGCCAGTACATGTGAAAAAGTGGCCATAAAAGAGGGGGTTTCCAAAAGCCTTGAGACTTCCTTTCTCCCAATGGCCCTGTTTTTTTTGTTTTTGTTTTTTTTTTTTCCTTTCTTTCTTTTGAACAGCATCAGTATTCACACCCACAGTGCAAATGATGCCTTAAGGTATAAATACAGACATATATCGATGTGGCGTCAGTGAGACTTACAAGCACCCAGGGCAGTGGGGAGAAATTATTATGACCTGATCGCAGGTCCAGCGCACATTCATGGAAGGTGTGATCGATGTTTGCTTGTGTGTGTGTGTGTGTGAGAGAGAATGTGGCGAGTGAAATTTGTCAGTGTTTTGTTCATTTTTGGGAAGGATTGTGGGTCAGAAACTACAGGTAGAGAGAGGCTCTGAGAGGAGGTTTGGATATAAATTATATTAAAAAAAAAAAAAAGAGGAAAAAAAACCGGAAAATAAAAATCCCCCCCCAAAAAAAGCTGCTATATATATTTTTTTTTTCTTTTTCTTTGAACAGCCGGATCCTTCGGGATCAACCTGGCTCATGTTACATGTTCTTAATTTGGGCCTGCTCTGTTTAAGAAAATGATTGTACCATCTTCAAGGCAAAGGTGCTACTGATTTCTGAGAAAATGCATAGAGCAGAGGCAGACCTGTATATCCATTTCAAATGTATTCATTAATTATTACAAGTCTCAGAACAGAGTTATTTATGAAATATGAATAGAATTATATATTTTTTGTCTTCATTTTGAATTAAAAGGTATTGCTGGAATTGAGAATTGAAGAAGAAACTGATCAAATATGCGTTAAAGTCTTTATTTCACGGTATCATTAGTGATTCAACAACTTAAGGGAAGCGTTATGTTTACAAAACCTGTGTGATAGGAAGTTTTGCCAAAAAAAAGTGATTAAAATGAAACGAATGCTTTCAATCCTATGTTGATAGTCTGGAATAAAACGTGTTTCTCTGAGTGACATGACACTTTGTTATCTGAAAGGAGATGGTGGTCGAACACTTAGTGTCTTGATATATTTATTTTCTTTGATCCTTGTTTAGGGAGAAGATACAGAATGCAGCTTTGTGAATCGGCTTTGGAAAAAAAACTAACAAAAGATGAAAAAAACTCGCAGTTATGCAAATTCTCACTGGATCAAATGGCTCCATGGTGGATTCTGATTGGCTAGTTGATTCTCGAGGCTCGCTGCATTGTATTTGCACATTTTAAGATGTCTTTTTGAAATCTGAAAACAAATCATCTCTCTCTTATGATCACAGTTATTCCATTGTTAAAGACTGGGAGGTGTTTCCTTTGTTTTCCAGTGTTGTAAATTGAAAGGAAAAAAACTTAAGTGAGCCATTCTCAGAATAACCATCGATGAATGTTCGTTTTCAGTATTTGGGGCGGCAGATGGCATCTTGCTTGCTTACTTTTTTTTTTAAGGGGCTTACATGTTATCAAACTCCCCAAGATGTTCTGTTATGTGAGCTTCTGTTCATTTTAGTCACCATTAATAGACTGCACGCAATGTCTGATGACAACCGAATACAAGTCATGGTTATTTAACAGAGAACTATAGCAGCACTTTACTTCGCAGACGCTTATTTCCTCAGCATTCAAATAGCCTCCACACTGAACCTTAAAGATTTGGGATGACACTAAGAAGTGTTGCTTGCAAAGGAGAATGTGCATCTACACACCGGTATCTTTGTAATTTGGGTTGGGTGGGGAAGTATTTGGTGATGTGTGACCAACACCTGTTTTCTTTCCCTTTTGAAGAGACTGTGCCTCTGACACCACTAAAGAGAGATGTTAATGTTGGATAATAAGCCAAGAATCTCATAACACTGTCATCTCTTGTTTTAAAGGTGGGATGGGGGTTATTTCAGACTGTAAGAGAATTCCTGACCTGTCCACCTAAAAATGTATTAAATCAGTTCAATAAAATGTGAACTTGACATTTGTCTGCCTTGGTTTCCCCCACTATATATATGTGTGTGTATATGTATTTTTTGTTTTGTTTATCATTTATACAATTCATCAGAACATGCATCATTCTAGTTTAGCTATATTAAAAATGGGTTTATCTAATTATATTAACAGGACATACATACAAGATGTTAAATGCTAATTAATTCTCTCTCCATCTTTTTTTGAACAAGTAATTCGAATGTTAAATGTTTGAGTGTTCTGAATGAGTCATTGAATCATTCACCCAAAAGAATCTTTAATAAAACCGAAACGTTCAAGTGTATACGAATCTCTCAACGAGCAACGCTTGAAAAATTAAAAATAGTTTCTGACTGACTGAAGGTTTGAAATACAAGACAACAATAACCTATAAAACCACCAATGTCTGTAATCGTGTGCAACCATGAGTGGTTTTTCACGTATGTCTCGTTCAGAGCCGCTCCGGCGCTAAACCATCGTTCACAGTGAACCGAGGAGGCGTATCGGTTTATAGACCCAACCAATGAAATACGTTTTCACGGTCCACACTCGAATCCAATTGGTTCGTACCACCGTCAGTCTTTGAAATCAAAGAAAGCGTTCACACAAGAGACGACCATAAACAAAGGCGAAAGAGAACGATTCACTTCCTTAAAAGATTCGTTCGAAAACCCAAATTCGTTCACAAACACTAACCGTGCCTCCAACCCATTTTGAATTTTTTTTTTACCGAGGTGTGGTTAATTTTAATCCCGCCTCACTTTGAAGGGTGTGAACCGACGGGAACTGCGCGACCCACAAAGCCTGGAAAACAACTTTCGTTTGACTTCCCCGAAGTGGCGTACAGCTGTGCTAGTTACGCCAAGAGCAATGGCAGAATTTGTCAAGGCGCAGATCAAGGGCGACAAAGTAGTTGTGTTTCTGAAGCCGTCCTGTCCTTACTGCGTGTGCGCTAAGGATGTTTTGTCCAAATATAAATTCAAAAGTGGACGCTTAGAGCTGATTGACATCAGTGGGCGCAGTGACATGGGCAGCATACAAGACTACCTGCAACAGATCACAGGCGCGCGCACCGTGAGTATTTACATAATGATGTATTAAATGCTAACATTTTCGTTATATTAGCATTATACGGTCAGTCATTACGTCATACAGCCACGGTTGCATTAATTCTAAATCTAGAGTCTAAAAAGCAACTAAATGTGTTCAATTAAAAACAAAACAAAAGTTAAGTTTCAGTCACGTTATTATAGTTTATTATTACGGTGGCAAATGTTCGCTTTAATTCACTTATTAACAGGAATGCTGAGTCACCAATGGCTTGACCAGCACCTTCGGCCCCGCCCATTGCATATTAGTCATATGCTTTGTCAGTCTGCCATGTAATGTATGTATTTACATCCATCTATTTTCCATGTATTCCTTGCAGGTTCCCCGGGTCTTCATAGGGGAGCAGTGCATTGGAGGAGGAAGTGATGTTGACGGTCTGGACCGTTCTGGAAAACTGGAAGGCATGTTGCAGGCAATCGGATCTCTGCAGTGAAGGTAGACTACACAGTCCCTCTTTATAAAATATTAAAAACAATATATACAAAAATCACATCAGGGGTTCAAAACTGCTTTAGCCCCAGGGCCCAGAGTTTAAATTAACCATCAAGTGGCCACCGTCCCAAAAACTGTGTTCTCTCAGCAGCCGGTAATTCACTTCACAGAACACAAACCATATTTGACCTACAATTTAAATGCAATGTTATTTTAGGATGACTGAAAGTGTGTGTGTGTGTGTTTATTTTGTTATTTGTCAATTTTATAAAATGTTAAGGCCTACGAGGGTTATAATCAGTGTTTTAGTTCATCAAAGTGAACTCAATTAAATTTTTTTTTTTTTTTCATTATTAGATTGTATTTTATTTTAAAATGAGTTCAAGTAACAAAATATTCAGCAGCTCCTTTCAGTTTTTCCCACCATCAACGTCTGTGTTAGAACAGACCTGTGACTCATCTCGAGAACCACAGGTTTAGATTTAAGCCAAAAACCCTCCGAGCAAACATGCATGGTGTGCTCAACCTCCTATTTTCAGTACAATGAACTGTGCAAATTTTAACAGCTACTTTACTCACTTTGATTAGGTTCAGCATTTTTACACAAAATACGTACCAATAAGTACATATCACTGCAGTTTCCAAAAGAAATGAACACTAGTCAGTAAAACTCTGACACCTTTTATTCCTTTTCACACAAATTTAGAGTTTAAAATAATAAAGCGTCATTTTTGCACAGTTACTTGAAGAATATCGTGTTACGACTTCCAAATGATATTAATATGCTGGTAGATTTGAAAACTGATGTGGCACAAAAAAGTGCACAGAGGTACATGTTTTTTGAGATCGGTTTGGGTTTAACAGTTATGCAATAATAAATATTTCAAACAAGAGTATGCTACATTGCATGACTTTGTATGGTTTAGATTTAAGCCACAGACTCTCAGAACAAACGCGCATCCTTCTAAAATGTCTTTATTCAGCATGAGATGAGGGTCAACATAACTGGACTAGACTAAAGACAGCCAGAATCGGCTCTACGTCAACCATACCAACTGCACTAAGAGGCGATCCACATGCTGGATGCGTACGTTATTAGTCTAAATAAAAATCTCAGATGTACATGTTACAAAAATAGTTGCATCAAATTCAAATTAATCTCATGGGGGGAAAAAAAATAAATATTTGAAATTTATTCAAGTCATATTGCTGGAGTAACCACTGAATTCGGAAACAAAGAAACCTCACCATGACATAACATGGCTGACCATGAGAGTGACATATCAATCTCTGGAGAGAGTATAAGATCGACCCTACCCTGTTTAATACTTTGGGATTAATCCATCGCAGAGGAAGTTTATTGCACCAGTCAGGCATAATCGTTTGTATAGTATTATCCACATAGAAGAGCATCGGCGCACGGGATCCACCAGTGAGAGTTCACAGCTGTCTGCTTTATATCACAGGGTCAGAGGTCAAAGTTTGCGTGAATACAGTACATCAGAATCCAACGTCAACCCAGAAGTCAAACAAAGGTCTCTTTCATCCTGTATTTAAACCAGTCTCCGATTTGTTTTTCGCCCCCCCTTCCGGTCCGCAGGGCGTCAAGAAGGGGTCACATGATGCTGCAGCGAGACTTGCGGATCTGCCGTCTGCGCTGCTGGTACTCGCTGAGCTCCTGTAGGTAACCTCTGGAGGGCCAGCGCAGTCGCTCCACCTGCTCACGCTCCTCATCTGTCCAAAAAAAAAAAAAAAAAAAAAAAAAAAAAAAAAAACCATCACAGGAAACTTTTGCTACAGTGTTCCCTCCTGTTGAACGCCGGTGCATTTAAAGGAACACTCCACTTGTTTTTGGAAATGGGCTCATTCTCCAACTTAATAAATTGAATTTTGTTGTTTTGGACTTATTCACTTATTCACTTTTGGACAACGAGCCTGTTTCCAAAACAAAGCGGAGGGTTCCTTTAAACAAGGCATATTATCCGTCCACCTTGTACTTCGATTAAAATAATGTCATTGTCTCTATTTGTTTCCCATTAAGTGTATTCAAAAATAAATTAGAAGTCTTAAAAAACCTGAAAATAAAATATTTTCCTGTCAAAGTTTGCTCGTTCCATTCACTGACTCACAAATACACAGAGGCGACATTCTTTTATTTATTCGCCAAGTGCGTGTGGAAGGGCAGAACATAGTAATTAGCTGTGACGATGATTCATTTGTTTCAAAAGTGACCTTACAGTTGCTCTCAGTGTTTCATAATGAAGCTTTGACAGAAGCGGGTACTGTGATTTGCATGGGCTTGTGTGCCGCACCAGCTGGTAGAGGTGCTCTCAGGGCACTGGGATCTGGCTTTTGTCACAGTTAGAGTTGATTGTGTGTGCAGAACATCCTTTCCAGGTGGTCAAGCGGACGGCTCACCTGATAGCTCCAGGAAGTCAGGCTTGTGGCTGAAGATCAGGTAGTTATTGGCAATGAAATGGAGGAGCCAGACATAGAGCTGGTCAGCATTGTGACACTGACGAGAGAGACAGAGTAAACATGAGATCAGATGGAACGCTGAAGACTGATGAACATGATGGTTTTTCGGAAGAGTACGCTACTGCACTATTGTCTATTGTACTACTATTGTTAGCAGATAGTAAGCAAAATTGGTATGCATAGAAAACTCCTATGACTTAATACAGTTGATCAAATGCGTAGTATAGAAACTATCAAAAATATCAATTACTGTCGTAAATGAAAAATATACAAATAATAGATAAAAAAATTAAAAAAGAGAAAATTACTTTGGCAACTATGAAGCAAATAAATTTCAGCTAAAGTATGAATAAAAATACATTGGAGCAAAATATAAACAGATGAAATAAAATAAAACATTTAAAAGACAAAAGTACAAATTAAACTAAAAAAAAGGTTACAAATATAATAAAAATAACAGCTAATTCAAAATAATAGTAGAATGTATAATAAGTACAATGATAGTATATAAATAATGCTAAAATAACAATAAAAATCATTTTGACAAAACTTTTATTATTAAAATGATTAGCAATAATATTTTGAACTTTAACCAATAAATGTTGGTTAAATACAAAATATTTTTCTTACGCAGCAGATTAGAATGATTTCTTGATCATGTGACACTGAAGACTAGAGTAATGATGAAAAAGAAATGTAAAAACTATATACTAAAACATATATTAAAATATCTTACAATATTACTGTTTTTACAGTATGTTCGGCTAAATTAATTCAGCACCGATGAGCATAAACCATGTATTTTACAGTTTTAACATACATCTTTGCTTACTGGTTCACGTACTATTATTAAAAATAGGCAATACGTGATATAAATGCGTTACCTACATCAGTTATAGGGAAAATATTGCGATTATTATTGGTCCAAAAGCACTCAGAAGCAAAAAAAAAAAGGACATCAAACACACACTTGTTTATGCAGAGATGCGAAGACTCACCTTTGCTCTTCTCAGTAAGCGAATCACACTGATGCCTGTGGAAGCTAGCTCTCGACTGGGCATACTCTGAAGATACGCGCAGACACACACCTCACACAGGTGCTGCAGTCGTTTCACCTGGTACATCTCTGCACAGACGAGCACGGCCATGGCCTGCAGCACACTGGCTGAACACACAGACACACAGCACTGTCAATCACCTCCATCAACCTCAGGTCAAACTCACCCTCTGTCAATCAAGCTCAGTCTTCATTTGCATCTGTTCTCTCGACAGCGTTGTTTAATGTCCTTGATATGAACGGGGAAGCATCCATCACATTGATTGACAGAATGAGTGAAGCAATCTGACACACTAAACCTTCCTTCATTGTTTAATGATAAATAGAACCTGAATCACTGCATGTCATTGTGACTGAAACGTGGATTATATTGCGCAATACAGTGAATATAAAAAGTAAAAGAAATTTACAATTGTACAAAATATTTATATTTCAAATACATAATGTTCTTTTAAACTAGTTTCTATTGTAATCTTGAAAAAAAAAATAAAATAAAAATCAAGTTTCCACAAAACATTTAAGCAGCACAACTGTTGATACTAACAAGAAATGTGTCGAGCAGCGAATCAGAACATTATAATGATTTCTGAAGCATTATGTGATAGGAGTAATGATGCTTTGTCTTCACACGAATAAATAATGATAAATATATTAAAATAGAAAAAATACTTTAAATTGTAATAATATGTAATAATACTGTTTTTACTGTATTGTTTAATCAAATAATTGCTGAGCATGAGAGGATTCTTTCAAAAACATTTTGAAAATCCCATTGACCATAAACTTTTCAACAAAAAAAAAAACTTTATAAAACAAAATAATTTAAGGATAGTTCATCGTTAAATGCTGTTATTACTGTGAACATTTATCACTGGAAAAATCAGGTTAGCCATGCAAATCCATGAATTTTTTTTTGTGTCCATTAGTTCTTTCTACTGCATACTTCGATACTCAGACTGGCTAATTCTCTCTAAAACTGTAGCTAGGTAAAGTCCTCTGAATCATATAATGTATTTAAGCACTTTATTGACCAATCAGCATCCAGAACAATCTATTTAAAGTAGGATTTAAAGGACTAGTTTGCCTTTATTTTAAAGGGAAAAAACTATATATGTTTATTTTTGTCCAGTGAAAGTCAGTCTGGTGTTGTTTTGGACATGGGAACTGTGGGACTGGAACTGGACTGTGGGAAAACCATAGACTTGGCACCACTGTCAACCAGCACCAACACACTTGCCTGGATGTAAGCCAGAAGACATTGATTAGCTGGTCCAGGTGTGCTTAATTGACCGTTCACAAAGAGCTCGATTGACAGGTGATCTGACCAATCAGAAAGCTTATATTATGTGCCGTTGCTGCTGTCCGCCATCTTGCCTGGCATCTACAGCCGTTCTCCATAGACATTCATGTTAAAATGGAATAAAAAAAACATTGATTGAATTAAAACTTTTCCAAAAATAATTAAATACAAAAATGTATGGAGGGTCAAGCTGTGCTTTTCCTGGTTTCCACAGTAAAGGTAACAAGCTAAGGAATTCCTTTAAAGTAGTTGTTTTGCGTACGAGAAAAACCTGTCCTGTCTGACACATGGGTTTCAGCACTGAAGTAAAATTCTCTGAGAGTGTTAATAAAATAATCAGTTAAAACATGTGCACTAATCATTCTGTGGACAAAATCCCATGAACTTGACTTTGCTGTCATCTTCCCACTTAAATGAAACTATGACAGGTCCTTTAATGCAAAAAGGCTGTCACTGTGACACTCTGAAGTAATAAAACTATGACACCATGTGCTTTTTAAAACCATTTTCATAGGATTCATGTTATACTGTTGGCTCAGAAAATACGTAAATGCACATATGCCAAGTAGCAGCAGCTGTATCCCTTCTAGCTTTAATCACAAATCAGACAGAAGAGTTTTCTCTTTGCTCTGCTACGTATTTTTCACTGCGTGAGAACACGTGTGTAGTGTGAGAGCTGCGTTGTTTGTCAGTCACGACAACAGTAGCTTAGTAGGGCTGGTCTTTGTGAACGGTCAATTAGGGCTAAAACTCTGAACTCTTGTGGATGGTGTCCCCATCCTTGAAAACCAGACTCTCACCTGGACAGCAGGTGTCAGTGTAGAGGTACTCCAGGAAAGCAAGAAAGGTATCAGACGAGACTCCGTGTATTGGCACCACACGACTTCGCGCTTCTGCGTATTTCCCGCTGAACATGGCAGCCATAACATCACAGCGGGCCACAAGCACGGCTCTGTGCGCTGGCAGCACGCTTCCTGCAAACAGACGCGCAGCTGACCTCTTAAAACACACTTCCACCCATGGAGTCGAGCATTACAGAGGAGCTCTGACTCTGACACTTTCCACCTTTGAGCACTCTGAATCAATGCGCCATTGTGTGTGTGTGTGTGTGTGTGTACATGTTCATGCACATGCAGGGTCAGCATTGACTCTTGCCTTGCACCATGAAGATGACATCAGAGTATAGAGGGGAATTAAAGAGGCTTCCCAGTGTCAAAGGACCTTGTTGAGAGCGGGGTGTGGGTGTGTCCCTGGGGGCCTGCAACCAGAACGAATCGACACTGCAGTGCACAACCTTAGATGAATACTGCTAGTACTGTGAGCATTTAGTATTGAGAAATCAGATCAGCCATGCAAATCATCAGAGAAAACTATAAAAAAAAAGGCAGATACCTTTTCTCTTCCAACGAATGAGCGTATCCTGTCCATCAGCTGGGCTACGGCCAAAGGGTTCTTCAGTTTTTCAGCGATAGCTTCCTCCAGGTATTCCCATTCCCAGGCTCCTGTGGGAAAAAAAAATACACATCACCGGCACGCACTGACCCATGAACGCATTCTGCTCACACATGCATTAACTAGCTGTCCGGCTGACCGCGGAGTAAATCTCGACCTTTTACACTGGCTGCTCAGATCTGCTGGAGTTTAACCAAGAGTTCAACCTCTCAGAGGAGGTACACTTTAAAAAAAAAAAGATTTCAAAAGGTTTTAAAATCAATGCCAAAGGAGAACCATTCAGGGCTCCTTTCAGTGAAAAGTTCTTAAAGCGATAGTTACTAATTGCTCAACCTCATGCCATTCGTAGACAGCAATGCAACTTTTATATGCTTGTAAACATGTAAAAATTTTAATGATTTCCTTACTACCTTTCTGGGCCTTGAACGTGTCAGTTGCGTTGCTGTCTACTAAGGATCAAAAATCTGTTAATGGGTTACTCCTCCCAAAATTAAAATTATGCCATTAATCATTTTACCCCATGTCGTTTCAACAAACCTCTGAAAACCAGGAGGCTTGTGACTGTCCTATTGACTGTCAAGTAAATAACACTATCAAGGTGCAGAAAAGTATGAAACACATCATCTGTATAGTCCATCTGCCATCGGTGGCTCAACAATAATGTTATGAAGCTATGAAAATACATTTTGTATGCAAAGAAAACAAAAACAACTGGCACTGTACCGTCACTGTACAATGGAAGGATATACATCTGATGTTATTTTTGTTTCCTTTTCATACAAAATGTATCGTAGCTTCATAACATTACAGTTGAACACTGATGGCAGATGGTTCATACTTCTCTGGACCTTGAGAGTGAAATGTTTTTGGCAGTTAATGGGACAGTCACAAGCCTCCCAGTTTTCATCCAAAATATCTTAAATTGTGTTCCAAAGACGAACAAAGCAAAACGGGTTTGGAACAACATGGGAGTAAGTGATTATTGACAAAATTGTAATTTTCGGATTGGATAATACTTTAATTTGTTATTTGTAACAAATTTGAACGATATGAGTAATTAATAACATAATTTTCATTTTTGGGTGAACTGTTCCTTTAAAAAACCCATGTAAAGAACATCTTGAACATCTAAAGAACCTTTTGTGAAAGATTCCATGAGTGTTAAAGGTTCTTTATGGAACCATCAATGCCAATAAAGAACCCAGTGTATAGGGCTTGTGGATTCAGTTACAACTTTGAAAACAAGGTTATATGAGCCTTTTCTCAGCTTTCTCTTCCCCATTAACTATACCAGGATACAAAAAATAAGGCAGTGGAACAGCTGTTTTCCACAAGAATCAAGTACTCTTGGTGACAGCTAAGAAAATAAAAACCATATTGAAACTGGTGTTATTTCATAGTAAAGACACAGTTTCCACTGTTCTGTTGCATAAAAATGTTCATCCGTTACAGTTGAGCTGATTTAATATTAACTCAGCCTCATTCGTAAATCTGTCTAGTCACCACCCCGAGTGGGATTTGATCCGGGAAAAAAAACCACGCACAATGAGTTTCCGTGCATCATTTCCGTTAATGTAACGACCGCCCTTGGTTCATCGGAGGAAAATGGCCTTTGGAAAAAAATCACACTATATATCAGAAGCAGGGTGAGATGATCTCATCAGTATGGGGCTCACCTTCTCACCTTCTGAGCATGGCCTCACTCTGATAAATGAGTCTATAATATCCATTCCTGTTTCCTGGACTGTTAAAGCCTCATCTGAACACCTGATTGAGATGCATGTCCATCCTTACTGCCTCCATTTTGCATCAGAGGTCCCAAAGAATGGGGAACGGGGAGGTAATATTTCCAGCTTATGAGAAATGTTGTGGCAGGCTAATACAAGCATAGAATCACAATTGTGTACTTGGGTGAATGTCACGAAAGCATGTCCAGGACACTCTTCAAACCAAAACCTAAATGTATTGTTTGCATGAAGGAAATGTTTTGACTTTATTGTCATGACATTTAAAAAGTGTTCAACTTAAAGGGGGGGTGAAATGCACTTTTATGCATGCAGAGTTGTTTACACTGTTAAAAAGTTCAGTTCTTGTGCTACGCATGGACAAATTTCGAAAAACATATGGCCGACTATTTATGTGCCAAAAATCTTACTTCTGGGTTTGTACAAGTTTCGGGAATTTTTTTTTCATGACATAGATGACAGTGGAACTCCTTATATGGGCATTTCTCCAGGAAGCTCGCACCTGATGTCCTATCAAATGTCTGTGTTTTGTTGGCAATTGGCGCAAGTGCTCGTCACTCTTTAGCCCCGCCCACACGACATACCTCCAGTTGCTAGGCTTTTTTCAGAGAGAAACGTTAAGCTGTATCTTTCTTTTATAAATATGATAAAACTGAAGACTTTTTGGAGATAGGAAGGATGCAGTACTACTCTATAGGTACTCAAGATTAACAGGAGATACAAGCACAAGTACTTTTACAAGTACAAGTACAATTACAAGTACTTGTTAGGTCATTTTACATGGGCCACCGCATTGAGATCACATGACCAGTTAAATACTACTTGCTTCATTGTGGTAACCCCCTTATTATAAGGTACTTCAGTTCACCGAATAAATTAAACATGGCTGAATTGAACAGCGCATTTCAACAACACCATCAGTAACTGAAAAATTTGCAAGATGCAGATTTTAAACCACTAGGTGTCAGTGTTATTGTATGCAATAATTGTATTATGCGTGTATACAAGAAAATATGTTTGCCATATAGCTGACAATATAAAAAAAATCATTATTGAGCACAATAATTACCATACGGGATCTATAGGGGGTTTGGGGGTTAGAGCTTTTTACTGTATTTTACTGCTAAATTACTGTAATGCAATTAAAAAATAAAAGCAGTTACAAATACTGTGATAAAATATAAATAATTAACATTTTACTTATTGCATTATGGAATACCATAAGGATAATTTACATTAATTTAATTAACAAAAAAACGAATTTACTTAAACATTATGTCATAATGCAAGCAAGCACGCAAGAAAGCTGATAGAGAAATAGATAGATGATAGATATCTGATTTTTAAAATGATAATGTTTATCAATGGTTTTTATTATTTTATTACCGACATAATTAAAAACATAATTTCCTTAAAAATAATGTCACCATGCAAGAAAGGATAGATGGATGGATGGATGGATGGATGGATGACATGTTCCTAAGGGGTTTGTGAAATTCAGCACTTACCATAACCATAAATTCAAAATGTTTTATAGAGGCACAAATATTGTACATAATATCTTCAGTTTTTTCCTCTCTTGTGTTGCCTCATATGCATATACAGTCACACACACACACACACACACACACACACACACACACACACACACACACACTCAAACCGAAACACACAGATCTCTCTGTCCTCCCATGCATGGTAATCAGCCCCACAGCTCCAGGGTCTCATAGAGTGGACTGCCATCATACATGCACATGTAGAGAACCGTAAATCAGCCAGGCCTTAGACACAAACAAATAGCCTCCAAACTAAAGCCATTTTAATTATGAAACCATTCTATAAAAATCCTTCTTTTCAAACACAAAAGAAACACAATTGCAGAGCTGAAGAGATAAGGCAGTGAATGGGAAAGAAAAATTTCAACCGTAACTCAATTGAGACGCCTAAACCAGCAGAACTGAGGAAGCATTTTCAAACTGTTTTCTTCAATAATGCTAATCTCGCTTCATATTTATGGTTGTGACAGGATTCTTCATGAAAAAAGAAATGCTGCCAGCACACCAGCAATAAAAGAAGCTCTACCGAGAGGAAATATGCTCTTTCGTAGCTCAGGAGACTTGGATTTTCAGTAAAAATAGATAAACAAGATAAAATAAAACAAATAAAATGTATATTACGAGCATTTTTTATTTGAAATAAAATGGACACTTTTTAGAATAGGTAACACTTACATTTCCTTCCTCTTAATTTTCTGCTTATTAATACTTATGTTTAGGTATTGGGGAAGATTAGGGATGTAGAATAAGGTATTAATATGTGCTTAATTAGCACCAATAAATGGCTAGTATTCTAGTAATATGTAACTAATAGGTATAACCATAAAATAAAGTATTAAAAAATATTTAAAATTCATTTCAAATATTAAAACTTTAATAGCATCAAGAGAATTAGGTTCTCAGTAAAGAAAATAAGTCCTTAAAATGTACTTAAATTATTAACATTTGTTATAGAATTATTACTATAGTTACTAAAGTTCTCATCTGATATTTTCCTTTCTTATGGAAAGAAAAAGCTATAAATGTCAATATATTGCACCCTTTATCCTACAGCAGTTGCCTTGAACAACATCGGCCGTAATATTGCAAGCGATGCACGTTCTCTCTCACCTCTGTAAAGAAACATTAACGTCTCCCACAGGCATAAACAGAGCAGCGGGTCCTTCACAACCAGCCGTGAAAGGTGTCCTGGAGGGTGTCCGTCTGCTCTGGGTAGATCATCTATGCCTCCATCCCAGGTGGACAAAAGCGAGTGTGGGCCGTCTCTGTCCCGGCAGGTGCAGCGCGAAACGGGTCTTTCCCAGGCCTGCCGTCCCACCAGAAGCTGTCTGAAATATGGGCTGACGGCGCACAGAACGGACGCGTGCGCCCAGCCCAGCTCCTTCCCAGAGTCCCCGGCGTAGAACGCCACGTCTGCGAACTGAACACCGCGTTCGAGGAGCCACTGCAAGTCCTGAGAGAACGAGGACTCCTCCACTCTCACCGGGGGAAGACGCGCTGAAAGACACGGATGGGATGTTATAGGACAGCTTTATTGCTCAGATGTTGATCTTTATAGCTCAGGAGACTAAATGTGACTAAAATTATATTTCAATAAAGTATCAACTTCAAAGCTGACATATCTTCAAAAACACTTTAAAATAGCTCGAAAATTAAACAACTGTTGACACAGAATACAGAGAATACAGAGCTATCAAATTAATACGCAAATTTGACTTTGTAATAACCAGCAAAAATGTAAAATACTATTGCAAATGAAAATAACTTTAGTGATGGCAATGATTAATTAAGTTTTTGTTTACATAATATACAGAGTTCACACACATATATTATGTATACATAAAGACACACACATACAATATATAATTAGAAAATATTTACACATTCATATAACTTATATATTTAATATATAAACATAACATTTTATTAAATGTATTCATGCATGTGTGTGCATTTATATATACATAATAAATATACACAGTACACAAAAAAAATTATATAATTGTTGCCCAGCACTAATTTTAATGTTTTACGATGTATTTTATTCCTATGATGGCAAAACTAAAGTACAATTCACATGATCCTTCTGAAATTATTCTAATATCCTGATTTGAAATATTTATATGGAAATTATGAACATTTCTTATTTTCATCAATGTTGAAAACAGCTGTGCTTGTTAATACATAATTGTATTTCAGAATCCTGTAATTCAGGATTCTTTGATTAATTCCATTTATTTAATGTTTTATTGACATTTCGATCAATTTAATGTATTCTTGGTCAATACAATATTAATTTCTTCTATCTTAAAGTGATACATTCAAATTAGAATTCAAATTCCAAATCATAGCATGCTAAACTAAGTATGCCAGATCTCTACTTCCAGTGTATTTTCAAAGTATGCTGCGTACTTGCATGTGTTCAATATTTCTGACAGCTGCTCTATTTAATTTTCGACGCTGTCTAGGAGAAACAACTGTGATATTAAAAAGATCTAATCTGTGATTATTGTTTCCTGTAGGGAACGTTAAAGAACTTCTGGAAGCACAGAAGGATGTGAGGGAGAGGAGGATAAAAGAAATAGGTAAGAGAAGGGAGAAACAAGGTGAGCTAAGCAGAGGAGCATGATAGGTAAGAATTTTTTTTAGTGTGAAGGGAACAAGGTGGAGAAAGAGAATGATGAGACAAGCAAAGCAGAGGAGACGGGATGAGTAAGGGATACGGTAATAAGACGACAGAAAACCAGAAAATGAGGTGAAAGCAAATACCAAACGAGGAAGATTATGGGAAGACCACATTAATGGCAGGATTTAAAAAGACATAGAACAAGCACAACAAACAGATGTTGTTTATTCATCATGTCTGTATTACAGGCACATTTCTTATATATTACTGCTGTACTTTATGCACTCCATAACCATTCATTTGAGGCCACACCAACGGTTTCCCAGCATTCAATACCCTTCATATTTTATGGGCTGTGCTCTATAAAAAGAGCCTAAGTGGTGCTGGAGCCACACCAACAAACTACAGAAAGCTTTGGCTTCTCGTTCTAAGTGTCAGTGCTCAGAGCAGTGCTCATCTCGTGCAGAATCCTTCTAGCCTTTCGCAGACAATCCTTTTATCTAAATGGCAGACGAGTTCATTGACTCGGTTACTGATGAATATTGCCATTTTGTGCATATTTTGCAGCCCGACTGCTTTGCAGAGATTAAGATAAGATGCCCGGCAAATTGCAATTAGTGAGATCAGCCAAAATTAGACAGGTTTAAAGAGAAGCGGAATCGGGAGGTCTACTTCACCAGACACATCACTGGCATAATAATGAGGTAAAATCTCATCGGCCACTAACCTGGCTGGTCCAGATGAGGGGGACGGGGCTCGTTAAACCTGTGACCCCGCCGTTTGTCTGGTCGTTCTTTGGCTTTCTGCTTCAGACACTGAATCATGAAGTATTCCAGCTGTGTGAAGGTTCAAAGGCAAGCGTGTATATTATATTGCAGTACACCACAATAACACCAAAACCAAATATGGTGGAATATTTTCAGCTAGTTACAAATAATGTGTTAAAATTGTGTCTTTAGGGCTACGACACCTTGACACTATACACTTAAAAGGACAACTTTTTAACAAAAAAACCCTAAATTGTAAAATCAAGTTAGAAAATTAAGCTGAGATTATGTGAAAAAAGGAAACAATATTAAAGCACAGCTTTTATAAAAAAAAAAAAAAGACCTCTATAAAATATTGGGTAAATAAGTGTAGAATTTAATTGGACAATTTTGAGCATATCTTAATTATTAGCATTACTAACTAATCAATCAATCAATCACTTTTTATTCATATGGCACTTTTAACAATATGGATTGTATCAAAGCACTGAACAGAATCAAATAGGAGAACAGAGTTATAAAGTGACCAAGAAAGGAAGTGTAGACAGCAGCAAGGAACCAAAACCCCATCCGTGGGCTAATCAGCTGATATATATGACCCTGGACTACAAAACAGTCATAAGTCATAAGTGTCAATTTTTCTAAATTGTGGTTTATGCATCATCTTAAAGCTGAATAATTAAGCTTCGCTTTGATGCTATGGTATATCAGGATAGGGCAATATTTGGGATACAACCATTTCAATATCTGGAATCTGAGTATGCAAAAAAAATCTAAATAATGAGAAAATCACATTTGGTTGTCCAAATGAAGGTCTTAGCAATGCATATTACTAATCAAAACTAATATTATTTACAGTAGGAAATTTACAAAATATTTTCATGGAACATGTTCTTTACTTGAACATGATCTTTATTTTTGACGTTTGAAAATTCATCATTTTGACCCATACAATGTATTTTTAGCTATTGCTACAAATATACTCCAGAGACAAGATTATTTTCGTGGTCCAGGGTCACATATATCACTATTGGCTAAATACCGACATATATTGACCAATATTGAATAATTTGTCTCCATATTTTATTTATCGACCACTAATTTAACCCTTTCAGAGTGCCATGCCTCATAGACCATCACTGTAAGTACATTTCTTCAAACATATTATATGGTTGTGCTAAAGCTTAAGGATGAGAAAATGACTGTCTCCATATTGCATGCGATAGATACTGTCAAGAGAGCTTAAACTCTATTAAAGTTTAAATTCTAATTAGCCATTTAGCAGACGCTTTTATCCAAAATGACTTACAGTACACTTATTACACTCTCCCTGGAGCGACCGGGGCTCAAGGTCTGAGTGGTGATGGATGGGTTTTATATTTCACTCAAGGCATGGAGTTTATAAATTACCTCTTACCGGGTTTGAACCTCCAACCTTATGCTTACCAGCCCGGAACCACTAAACCACAACTACAGTTCTTCTTCATGCTAATGAGACGTCTTAACTACGATTAAGAGAACAAGAGACACTTACCACACTGCCAAAGTAACGACCCACAAAAAAGTTGTTTAGAGAGGGCAGCTCCAGGTAAGTGGCCCCGAGGTCCCTGGACAGCTGGAGCCCCTCACTGTGGGGCACACAGCTGCTCCAGTCGGATGCACACAGAGGACATGTGCACGGTGGGCCTTCATCTGTGGAGGAAAACAATAAAAATGCGATGCACTCTTAAAAAGCCATTTTTCACAGTGACGCCATAGAAGATCCATTGATCCGTCCAGTGAACATTGAACATATTTTTCTTAGTGTAAGAAACAGCTCAAGAATTTTTTTTCCATTACAAGTTTGCAAAGGTTCCCTGCAAGCGCACATGCCGATTTTTAAATGTATGTGCATATGTAAACGTATTACTGATGCACATACAAATGACATTTGTAGAGCAAGGGGCCAAAGAAAGCATGACTCATACTGACAGCACATAACATTCAGAGAGATGTCAACAGGCAGACATATGGAGCAACAAAATCTGAGCCTTTATTACGTAACAACGCATGCCAGCTCAAGTTTATAGCAGCGTAAATTTAAACATCAGTACGTGTGTGTGTGCGGACGGGGTGGAGAGAGAGTGGCAGTGACAGAACGAGAGAGCGGGCATAGCTGAATAAAAACAATGTGTGTATGTGTGTGTGTGTTAAGAAGAGCTGGCCCGGCCAGTAGGGCGAACGCCTCGGGGAACAGAAGAGAACGTAAAATGATAGCAAGAAAAGACAGCTAAATGGAGAGAGAGATGGAGTGAGAATGGAAGAGTGGAAGAAAGAGACGTGAAGAGGGCATGGGCAGGAAGAGGTATGAATCACTGTAGCCAATAAAAGAAAAAGCCTGGAGAAATGGAAAAAGATGTATGGAGTATGTGTGAGCATGTTTTGACCATGTTTACACTCTCATTTTGCTTCGGGTCTCTCCAAGGCAAAGTAACAGGAAATACAGCACAATTCTCTCGACACAAACTCATTAGCATGAACATCACTAACGCTCATACTTAGGAGTATTAGAAATAAACAAAAGTGTATGTCCTAAAGGGATCGTTCAGTCAAAAATGTAAATTCTGTCATTATTTACTCACCCTCGTGTCATTTCAAATCTGTTTGTCTTTGTTCTTCCGTGCTACTCAAAATAAGATATTTTGAAAGTCAGTGGGGTTCAGACAACACTGGAGTTCTTTCACTGTATCTTTCAATGACATCTCTTTTTGTGTTCGACAAGGTATTTTTATATGTTTTGTCAGTCTGAATGTATCCAGTCTGATTTCAGGTTCTGAAAATTCATTTAGTATGAACCTTGAACATTACAGTCCGATTAGGCTAGATGTTAAAGTGGCTCTATTATGGATTTTTGCATTTCCTTTTATGCAGTGTGCAAGTGAATGAAACCAACCTGCAAAGTTTTAAATATGAAAGTGCACCGCGTATGAAGTTATTGTATGTCAAAAGAAAAAGTCGACTTGATCTCTACACCTAAACCTAACCCTACCCTTGAGTAATATCTAAAATCAGATTTAAAAATAGGTGAATGATACTGATGTACAATCACCAAACACTGATTGTAAGCCTAAGCGTCACAAAAAAAGAGACTTAAAAAAAAAAAAACTTTCATCACCCACAGGGGCACTTTAACTAGCACTGTGTAATGTACTTTTAAATCCATTTGAGAAACGGATTCAAACGTGCATAATGTTAGTAGAATTATTGCAGGATTATTTCACCTATTTCAATTGGAATTTAATTAAGATCTAGCTCAATCAGATTGAATGAG
Organism: Puntigrus tetrazona; assembly: GCF_018831695.1. Taxonomy (NCBI): domain Eukaryota; kingdom Metazoa; phylum Chordata; class Actinopteri; order Cypriniformes; family Cyprinidae; genus Puntigrus; species Puntigrus tetrazona. The sequence goes on from NC_056719.1 coordinate 1,170,330, forward strand.
GTATTTATA